>NC_037538.1:10572187-10587862 GCF_001531365.2 Cynara cardunculus var. scolymus | reverse complement strand
AAAGATAATAATTAAACATTCTGTTAGAACTCAATGATTATCTTAATTATATTTTAGATTTTTTATATTTAAAATGAGATGTTTATCCTGTATTTGATTATGTTTATCTGCAGTTAGTTACACGAATTTAGATATGGAGCTTTAATAAGTTGTACTTACACACAATCTATTTGTAATATTGAGTAACTTTTAAGTAATATGTGTTAATAAACAATAATTTACGTATAAAAAATGGTTTTTAAAAGTTTTTATCAAATGCTTTATAATATAGTATAGATAAAGAAAAAGTTACTTATTAACTTGCATATTGGGCCCAGTACCCGTTATTAGATTATTAGGTAGGCCAAATATGGGCCTAGTGTCATTGTAAAGAATCATGGTCCGTCTCCGTCATTAAATTAAAGCCCATTAACATCATTTAAATGAAAAACTAAATTTTATTTTCGTTACTAAATAGTAATTTAAGAAAAAACAAGGAAAATGATGCAATGGCCCAACCAAGAAGTAGATATAATATAAGTATATAACCCACTTTTCTAAAAATGAAAATCAACATCTGATTTAATAATTTGTATAATAAAATTTCAAATAATGCTAGATCGTTTTTATGTTTCCTTATCGAAGTTTGTTTATAATCGTTTATTTAATAAATGAATAAATATGAACAATTTTTTTTGTTCGTTTAGTTAAACAAACGAACATGAATGAAAGTCTCGTTAGTTCATTTATGTTCGTGAACATTCGTTTATATTAGTTCGTTTATATATTAAATTTAATATATAATATTTTATTTATTTAGCTTGAATTCAAATAATATTTATTTAAATTTTATTTTTTTTAAAATTTATTTAAATTTAAACTTTATCATCATTTTGTCTTATTTGAAAATTTTATCTTTTCATCGTTTATGTTCGTTTAGACCTATTCGTTTATGCTTATTTAGTCTGTTCCTTTATGTTCGTTCGTTCGTTTACGTTCGTTTAGCATGTTAACTAACGAACATGAATACACTTGATTTCCAAAAAAAGGAACACGAACACAAAGTCAACCTTGTGGAATTAGCTTAACCGGCAATAAGGGTTGAACCTTTGGGGATTCTCTTTAGAGCTCATCAGTTCGAGTGCTGTAAAATCATTGACGATTTTACCGACTGTTTTTTAGAGCCTCGGTGATTAGTCGATATGCACATTAACGACATCCACGGTGGCACGGTTGAAGAAAAAGCTCTAACAACATCCATGACGTACTCTTTTCCATCAAAACCATTTCAAGAAGAAAATAGAAAGGCGTTTCGTTTTTTACTGCATGTATTAACTTGCCTCTTATGCATATAAATGCACCCAAATTCCTACCTCTGAATTGAAAACAATTGAGGACTAAATCAAAATCAACACTTTAAATTACAAACACATGAGAAATGTGATCTTGAATCAGATATCAGCAAGATCATCCACAATCAGAACCCAATTTGATTGGATTTCACGAATTGATTGGCGATTTACAGCTCTTGAATTCCTGCAACAATTTCCCATCTCGTAACCCAACAAGAAATTGGGCTAATCCTTCAAGAAACAGAGCTGCCTGATATACACTCGTCACACTCACAATCTCGGATATCACATCCTTTCGCATCCTATTTGCATCCATCACTATCCCCACCATCTCCTCCTCCATTTCCGCCGCCGCCACCACTGCACTCACTTCGCCGGAACCAACTTTCTGGATAAACCCTGCCTGAGCTTTTCTTACTCTGTTCATCAATGCTGGCACCATCAACCTTAGCCCACGTTCGATCTGATCGATTCTTGTCGTTAATTTACGTGACTGGATCTTCCAAGCATTCATCAACGGCCACTGTTTCTTCAAGAACTCGCAAGATTCACCCACCTCGATTTCTTCTTCTTCTTGTTCTTGTTCTTGGTGTCCCTGGTAATCGTAGTCTTCATCGTCGTTCTCTGGTTCATTCTGCGAAGAACTGTCGTCGTGTTGGAGGAGGAACGATCGGAGGAGGTTAGTGAAGAGGTAGGGGTGGAGGTCGCCTAGCCAGAGGAAAGGGAGTTCCATGGCGTTACGGTGGTCGGTGGGGAATAGAATTTGAGAGACGTCGCTGGCGGCGGCGAGGTCGAGGGTATGGTAGTAGGATTTGAAGTGGTGGTGGATGATTTCAACGTGGGCGGAGAGGAGGTTGGGGGAGGAAGTGGAGGTTGTGGAAGACATGTGGTGACGGAGGAGTGGGAGGTGGACGGTCTTGAGGGTGTTGATCCAATCGGTGTAGTAGTCCCTGAATCGGCGGCGACCGGTGGGTTTCTTCCGAGCTGCATGGATAGTTGATGAAATAATTAATGGATGACATAATTCATGAATTCAAAGAATTTGATGTGGAAAAAGGAGACACTTACATAAAGATTTGAACATCTTTTTGGGGGAAAAAGATTGGGAAATCTTCAGGTAGTTTGATTGTGGGATTTGGATCATGTTGTCGAGATAATGGATTCAAGATCAGAAATATTTAAATTTAATGAAATTTACATTTACATTTTTGACGGAGAATGGTTTCTATTCCATTCCATTTATATATATATATATATATATATATATGAGCCGGTTAAAATACTAACCAATGTTATCGTGTTAACTTTGTTAACTGATCTAGGTCGTTGATTTGAACATCTAACGGTTGTGGTTTAATGATAATAAGAATTTAATTATTTAATTAATATATTAATTAATAATATGTGAACAATGGATTCACATGGTAAAAATGTAAAAAGGCGTTGTTCACATGAATCACAGAGCCTGATCACATGTTCATGTGAACGCGTTGTGTATATGTATCGATATGAACAACGACATGACATACTACTCAAAAATCATGTTCATATTCATGTGATGTAGTTGTGCATATGTATCGATATCCACATATTCTGTCTTTGCTATGTGTTCATATGTTGTGTGTGTCCTTATGTCTTAGTATCTCTTGATATGTGATTTAATTGTTCATGTGTGTCAATATGAAAATCTAATGCATTTCATACAATTGAACACTAATGAATCATAACATCTATATCTATTTGATTTGTGCAGTTTCATATGTGTTAATGTGTGTCCATATCTCTTATAATCTGTTCATATCTATTTCTCTATCAACTAAATTAATCCCTAAACAAATGCAGATGCAGAATGTGCATCAGATTTTTCAACGAATTCAACTATATTTGCAAGAATATTTAATGGTTCACAACGGTAATAGCTATTCATTTAAACAAAATAAATGTCACACTAATCACTTACCAATYGGAACGCTTTGATCATCTTCTTCATCATCGGAATTCGAATTTCGACCGTAGTCGTATCTGATTTTAACTTTGTCATTTCCATTGTTATCAATATGATTTACAATATTATTATCCATATTACTCGAACGATACAGAAATCTTTTAGACTTACAAAACGAATATCATTATATGTAGAACATCACTTGAAATCACGATTATGAACACAAATGAAGATAAAAATCGGAATTACCTAATGATCAATTAGAGGGATCTTTAAGATTTGTAACTCTCAATTAATTATTAGGGAGTTACATAAAGGTCAAATTACATAATCACCTTTGTATTTAATTTATAAGTTACATTTGAACATAAAATAAATAAAGAATATGATTGGTTAGTCTTAGTTAGTATAGTTAACACAAAATTCTTGATTAGTATTTGAACC
Organism: Cynara cardunculus var. scolymus; assembly: GCF_001531365.2. Classification (NCBI taxonomy): domain Eukaryota; kingdom Viridiplantae; phylum Streptophyta; class Magnoliopsida; order Asterales; family Asteraceae; genus Cynara; species Cynara cardunculus. The sequence goes on along the minus strand of NC_037538.1, from coordinate 10,584,142 downwards.
AACCTCTCTCTCTCTCTCTCTCTCTCTCTCTATATATATATATATATATATATATATATATATATAGAGAGTATATATATATATATAGAGAGAGAGAGAGAGAGAGAAGATCAAATGTTAACCATCATTTTTTTGTTAACTTTGAAAACCCTCTTAACCAATCAAATTTCATTATTCTTATAGGTTTATGTCTTGTTCATTTTACCCTTACAAGGGTATTCTAGTAAATTGAATTCATTTGTAACCCCCAAACAATTAATGAGGAGTTACAAACAATCAAATCCCAAAAAATATGCATTCATACTATTAATTTTTTTTTTACTATTGATCTTCCATGTTCATTCTTGTATGAATTCCTAAATCGCATAAGAAACACGGTAGTAATGATTTTTGGTATTGATCAATTTGAACACAAATAAACCGTGAACACAATTTGAACACAAATGAACAACCGTGAACACAATTTGAACACAAATGAACAACCGTGAACACAATTTGAACACAAATGAACCGTGAACACAATTTGAACAAATTAACAGATGAACACAAATTAACAAATGCTACCTTAATTTTGTGGGACGTCTATGTATGTGAATATATGGGCCAAAAATTGCACATATCGTGTTCATATCGTGTTCATATCATGTTCACGGTTGTTCATTTTTGTTCAAATTGTGTTCAAGGTTCATTTTGTGTTCAAATTGATCAATACCGAAAATTGTTACTACCGTGTTTCTTATGTGATTTAGGAATTCATACAAGAATGAACATGAAATATCAATAGTAAAAAAAATATGAATGAGAATTGATTAATTTGTGGTAACTGTGAGATCCAATCTCAACCACAAATCAATGGATAAATTAGAAAATTAATAATTATGGTAGTTTGAGTTAAAATTATAATTAGAGTGCATTTTAGGTAATTTTAGAAAACTCCTCTCTCATCTCTTCTCTCTCCTCTCTCCTCTCTCATCTCTCCGACCTCCAATCTCCGGCCTCCGGTGAACAAAAATCCGGCAGATACCAAGTAATCACAAAGATACATAATGTGATATACAGTGGTACTCAAATGATATCACACTATATCACAATGGGTATCACATTGTGTATCTTTGTGATTACTTGGTACCTGCCGGATTTTTGTTCACCGGAGGTCGGAGAGAGAAGAGAGGAGAGAGAAGTTTTTAAAAAAAATACCTAAATTGCCCTCTAATTATGATTTTAACTCAAACTATCATAATTATTAATTTTCTAATTTATCCGTTGATTTGTGGTTAAGATTGGATCTCACAGTTACCACAAACTAATCAGTTCTCTCTTGAATGGGCCCCTATATATATACATATATATACATAGAAGGGTTTAAAAGAGAACACATTCATTTTATGAGAACGTGAGAACACCCTTTTACCATAGACAATCACGCGTGATACTATTATTCTATCACATATGATACACATGTCGCAGACGATTTTCGATGCGATCTTGGTTGTAGGCCAAGTCGCCCTTACACTACTAAACTCCCTCAAAAGTATTATCACATGTGATAAGGTTGTTGTTGATATGATACTATAATCAATCAAAACCATCACATGTGATACTAAATCATAGACGCAGACAACATTTGACGCGGCCTAAGTCATAGAACACGTCATTCACACATCACAGGGTCCCATCACGCGTATTATCACATGTGATAAGGGTGTTCTTGTGTTATCATAAAATGGAGGTGTTCTCGTTTGAATCTCCACCTATATATATATATATATATATATATATATATGTGTGTGTGTGTGTGTGTGTGTGTGTATGTGTGTGTGTGTGTGTGTGTGTGTATGTGGAGATTCAAACAAGAACCCTTGTGATTTACGAGAATGTAAGAACAACCCAATATCCTCAAACTTTTTAATTAATAAATTAATTTATATTATATAAATACATTAATAAGGGCAGTAATGTAATTAAGTAATTTTTATATTTTTATTTTATTTTAATTAATTATAATTATCCTTTTTTTCTGCAAGTTCGTTTCCACTCTCTTCTCTTCCCTTGTGATAATTGTGTGATTGTGTAACCATAACCTATCGAAACCATAATCAATCGAGTGTAATAATAAGTTATCCAAACCATGAGTAATCGTTGTGATAAATGTGTGATTATCTAACCCTAATCGATCGAAACCATGATCAAATTGAGTGCGCAAGTGATGTTATAATAGTGATATCACATGATTATCACACCCAATCGTTTAGTGGATTTCGCCCTTAATCGTTGTGATAAATGTGTTATTGTCTAATCCTAACCTATCGAAACCATGAGTAATCGTTGTGATAATTATGTGATTGTATAACCCTGATCAATTGAAACCATAATCAAATCGAGTGCGTTGTTATAATAGTGATATCACATGATTATCACACCCATATCACACCAAAGTGACCAAACTGGTAGTCTATTTCCTAAGTTAACCCTAGCCGAGCGGAATCATTGTGATAATTATGTGATAATCACATGATTATCACACCCAAATCACACCAAATCATGTTGTAATAAGTGATAACCATAATAGTCTATTATGTTATCCAAATTATTGGGTTTATGTGATCATGTTTTTAAAATTTTATCACTTTGAATTCCAATATTACCCTTTTGCCTCTCAATTTTTTTTGAATTGTTTTAATTTCATTTTTAATTTAAAAAATCTTTTAATTTTTATTGTTATCACAATATGAGGTTAATATGTTGTTCTTGCGTTTTCGTAAATCACAGGGGTTCTCGTTTGAACCCTTTCCTATATATATATATAGAGAGAGAGGTTGGTTATTATACAACCCTTGACATTTGTGCAATCAATACAACCCAATCTCAACCATTCATTTTATTTGATTAATATGTGATTTCATAGAAGTTTTAATTGTTTCCTAATATAAAGTAGGGCAAAATACGCGTAATAGCAACCTACTTTTACAAGTTCCCTTATTATAGCATTTTACTTTCAGTTTTTCTTATTACAGCAATATACTTTCAAAATATTTTTTATTAGGATATCGTACTTTTAAAAATTCACATGTTATAGCATTGAGTAACCTTTTAAATTAAATTTATCCATTATATCATGTTTCTTTGCTACGTCATCGTCCACGTAGGCTGTCTACGTATTGACATGACAAATGACATGTCATACAACTCACTATTTGTTGATGTGGATTTAATATATAAATTTCTTTGTAAAATATATATTTTTATTTTGAAAAACTAGTTAATAAATAAATTGGAACTCTTTCTCAAACCCTAATCGATTATGCTCTTCCTCCTTCCCCGCACCCATCATCCCCCGCCCCCATCACCCTCTTCTGGCTCTTCATCTTCCCAACTTCAAACGATAACACCATATTCAAACTATAACCCGTATTTATAGATGTTGAATTATCATTTCTGGAATTAATTAACATCTTCCAGATTAGCGTTTGAAAGAGTTGTTTTTTAAAATTGTTTTAAATTAGATTTTAGCTTTTAAATGGCATGTAAGTTATCCTATGTGGCTTACATGTCATTTTAAGATTGACACGTCAACAAAGAAAAACCTGTTCAAAAGGTAACAGGTTACTCAATGCTATAACGGGTAAATTTTTGAAAGTATGATGCCTTAATAAAAAATATTTTGAAAATAAATTGTTGTAATAAGAAAAAACTGAAAGTAGAATGCTATAATAATTTTTTTTTTGTAAAAGTAGATTGTTATTTCATGCATTTTGAATATGTTGTATTGGTTGTACAAATTAATGAACCATATTCATCTTCCATAAATATTCAAATCATAATAAATGAACTCTCATCATTTCCATAAATATCTCAATTTATTGGGTTGCATTGGTTGTACAAATACGACGGGTTGTATTTAAAACAAACACTCTCTCTCTCTCTCTCTCTCTCTCTCTCTCTCTATATATATATATATATATATATATATATATATATATATATAAGTTAACGGAGTAATTAACATCCTATCCAAAATTTTAAAAATCGAAGCATGTATTTTAGCAATTGATATAATCTGTAATTTTTTATTTCGAATTATTGCAATTTTTTTCCAAGGCAATATTGGTTTTTTAGGTCCTTCGTAGTTATTTGTGTAGATTGGTGAGGCCATGAAAGATGAAAATGTGAATCAACGTAAAACACAAATGTTAAGGGGGTAAAAGTAGAAATTTACGAATATCAAGGGTTCATTTCTGTAATTCACTCAAAAACAGAATAAACCAAGCGGAAGGCCAGAATTCATCGTGCCGTTCTCTCTCTTCCCTTTTCCCGATCATCTCTCCACCATGGCACCACCCAGATCTCCGCCGTTCTCCACCACCACCGCTATCATCCTCCTACTCTTTCTCACCATTTTCCCTTTCCCCACCCTCCAACAACAATCCGATCTGGACTCCGACTGCACCAATCGCTGGATCCACATCCGCCACCTCCCACCACGCTTCAATCTCGATATCCTCACCAATTGCTCCACCACCCACCACCCTTTCTCTGACGACTTCTGTCCTTTCATCTCTAATCATGGTCTCGGCACCAAAACCCACAATCGATCCCACTCATGGTTCCGCACCGATCCTTCCCTTCTCGAACTCTTCTTCCACCGCCGTATGCTCGAATACCCTTGTCTCACCTCCGATCCCTCCACCGCCGACGCCATCTATCTACCTTACTACGCCTCCCTTGACTCCCTTCACTACCTCTTTGGCCCCGACTACAACTCCTCCTCCCAACACGGCCTCCATCTCTACAAATTCCTCCGCTACCAAGATTCGCCGGAGATCTGGCTCAACCACCAAGGCCACGACCATTTCCTGGTACTCGCCGGCAGCGCATGGGATGTCAGCCAGCCATTGGATAATGATCCGCCGTTATGGGGGACTTCGTTTCTGGAATTGCCGGAGTTTTTCAACATCACCGCATTAACATTGGAATCCAGAGCTTACCCTTGGCAAGAACAATCAATCCCTTATCTCACATCATTCCATCCACCAAATCTAGCACTCTTAGATTCATGGATCAAAAGGGTTCGTAGATCAAGAAGATCAACCCTGATGTTATTTGCCGGCGGCGGTGGGATTTCTTCCACACCCACCGTGCGACGGAGCATCAGATTGGAATGCGACAACAATTCCAAAATCGAAAACACAACTCAGAAAAGCAACCGATATTCCAGACTATGCGAGTTTGTCGATTGCTCAAGCGGGATCTGTGAACATGATCCAATCAAATTCATGAAACCAATGTTACACGCTAGTTTCTGCCTGCAACCTCCCGGAGACACCCCAACACGGCGGTCAACATTCGACAGCATTCTGGCAGGCTGCATACCAGTGTTCTTCGAAGAATTGTCAGCCAAAAAGCAATACGGATGGCATCTACCGGAAGATCAATACAAGGAATTCTCGGTGCTGATTCCTAAGGAGGATGTGGTGTTCAAAGGTGTGAGTGTGTTGGAGATTTTGAAAGGTATTCCAAGAAGTGTAACAGGAAGAATGAGGGATAAATTGATTGAGATGATTCCCAGAATTATGTACAGAAAACATGGGAGTTCATTGGGTTTGAGGACCAAGAAAGATGCATTTGATATCGCCATTGAAGGTACACTTCAAAGGATTAAAGCCAGACTTGACGATGTTGCTGATCAGTGATAGAGTTCATAGATTTTTGTTATTAATTAAATGTGGGGATAATTTATTTTCGTCCTATCGATATTACTACAGTTTATAGAAAAGATTTCATCAAATCATCGCCAAAACTCTAATGTTTACTCGGGTCAGCTCAGCTGGTAAATAAAAGTTAGACCTTGAGCTGGTGCCGATACCAACAGTAAAAAAAGATAACATGGGGTTTCTCGAGTTTTGACCGACCCGCCTAAAACATTTTGTACAATTGTAATTGGTATCGTTTATTATGAATGATCTAACTACTTGTTTTAGTTGTTTTCGGCAACATTGTCTCGTATACAACGTAGAAGTCTTTTTGGGGCCGAGATATTGAAGCGAAACCTAGAATGCAAAATATGTGATGATAGTAACAAAAATATGGATTTTCATCATACCAGAAAGAGAATTTAAATGCAGAATGAAGAAAAAGAATGAAATTTTATTGATGTTTTTTTTCAAGTTCACAGTTTAGAAGATGATGAAATAGAAAAACAATGCCTCCACCCACACAAAAATCTATAAAATTCTAGATTTTGCAAACAATTTACAACATCTTTTTCTTTGTTTTCCTTACCATTCCCACCAAATAACTGCAAACATACAAAACCATGGTTAAAGACAACTCTAACCCCATCTCAAGATAGCAGAACCCCATGTAAGACCAGCACCAAAGCCAGCAGTCGCGATGGTTTGACCTTGTTTGACTTTCCCGCTTCGAACGGCTTCATCTAATGCCAACGGAATTGAAGCTGCACTCGTGTTGCCATAGTTTGCAAGGTTCGATATCACCCTATCCTTTGGGACTTCTAATCTTGTTGCTACTCCATCAATGATCCTCTGGTTCGCCTGCAAGTAAAATTACAGAAATGCCCGTCATGGAAAAGCAAGTTTATCCAATCATGATTCAGTTCCTTCACCCGTCACCAGGTAAAGAAAGAACAACACACCAAATATCCCTCTGTGGAACCCACCACTACAACAAAATTGGCATCATAAGATGCAAAAAATGTCATAATTCACTGATTCATAGATTTATACTTATAAAACCAACAATTGTGTATCCTATCTAAAAGTGTTACAATAGGAAGACTGTAATATGGCATCCTATTAACCGATTTTGTTGTAGTGCAAAGTATGAATTGATTGATACCTGATGGAGCAGTAGCCAGTCGATATCTGAGTGACCAAGACCAGCCTTTGCTAGTGAAGCCTCTATGGTCTGTGGAACAATGCTAACAGCAAAGCGAAAGACTTCTGTTCCATTCATTTTTATACATGAAAAAGACGAGCGATTTGGCGGGAACCCTAAGGCCGAACCATTTGTACCCAATGCATGATCTGATCCATTTTCTTGGATTGCAGCAGCATTCAGGTGCCTGTGGGGGTTATGAAAAAAGTTCACATTTTGAATACATTTGCAGTGAATGGGAACTATGGATATTACCTGTTGCCGTTGCCGTCACTGTGCAAGTCAAAACCAAATAAACCGTCCTCTTCGCTATCACATGCCTGCAGAAAATGCCAGAAATCAAGTGATTCACAAACATGTTGTATCTGCATGATTACTAAATAGACAAAATAATCCTTAATAATTCCATGAGGCCTCCCTGGAGACAGTCTCTTCGTCTCTTTTTTAGTATATTGGTCCTCGTGGGAGACCAATATACTGGGTTTGTTTCATTTGGTTTTAACCATATTGCAATTTTGTGGGTCCATATGCTTTGCTACTCAGTGGGACCCTGATATTGTCATCCTCTATTCTACCAAAAAAGGACATGCAGAAAACAGAAATAATGAACACTAAAACGAGTGGAGTATGCATACAAGAGTGTTTCGCTATAGATACCCTTCAATAAAGACAAAAAAGAGAAATTGACCCAAATCAGTACAAATGACATAATGTGAAGAAAAAAAAGTGATTTTGATGTGAAAACTTTCCAAGAAAGAAAATCTTGTAAAGTTGATGAGACATCCCATAAGAAAAGTGCTAGAATTTTCATGAGACAAAAGGAGTCACTTATAACAGTTACCGAACACATCCAACACATACCTGGACCAGAACAGCACCAGCAGCATCACCGAAGAGAATGCAAGTCCCTCTATCGGTCCAATCAACATAACGAGAGAGTGAATCTGCTCCAATCACAAGTACATTTTTGAAAGCACCTCCTGAAGAGCAAGTTCAGAGTGTTAGAATGACAAGAACTTGAAAGAAAACCAAACCAAGTCGTTTCGAGAGGAACCAAAAGAAAACAAAATTTTGCCTCTAATATAACAAGAAGCTGATACTAGGCCCAGTAGAAACCCGCTACAAGCAGCCGTGATATCAAAAGCAAGAGGATTCCCTTTACATCCAAGTGCTTTTTGAATCTAGCAAATGGGAATAAAGAAGAATCAGTAAAAGGGTTCGAAGGAAATTTATGAAAGAAAAGCAAGACTAATCCATGTCAGCAGGTTCAACCTGGGGAGCACCACCAAATAGATCTTCTGCGGTTGATGTACACAATAGGATAAGATCCACATCATCAGGTTCTACTTCTGCCATTTGAAGTGCTTTTTGAGCAGCCTCCACAGCCAGACCAGTCAAGCTCTCGTTACCTGTAGTTGGTTTCCTTTTTTCGTAAGAAATTCAAGCCATTTTTACGTATGATTGTAATGATGTCTTTATTATAAATCACATATTTGGTATTGACTTTTGTCTACATCAATGCCTATAAGTTGAAGGGTAGTATAAATATTTGAGTGCAATTTTTATCAGAGGAAGTATAAAGGAAGAAACTCGAAAGAAACATAACTTGATTCAATCGGGCATAGTTGTAAACAATGAGCTTAAGGTTAGATCTTAATAAGCATTAAAAACATCTGTCCTCAAGCAAAAAACTAACCTGTAAGAATTCTTCGATTGCGAATTCCAGTTCGAGCAGATATCCATTCATCATTAGTATCAACAATTTTAGCAAGATCGTCATTAGAAATCTGAAGTTGAGGCACAGCTGAGCCACATCCAACTAGTTTGCAGCCCTTGCTTACAAGCCTGTTATTTGTCAAAAAATAAAAAATCTTAAATTGGTAAATCTTCTGAATTCATATGCAACTACAAAGAGGGTTAAACAATCTTCGTTTTTACAGCGTATGAATTCAGACAGGGAAATTAGTTGTCAGCAGTTTCTACACAAATTTTCAACAACCTGACTTGTATTTTGCATGAAACTTTACAACAATGCAAACATGGTCATTGCTGAAAATGTGTAGTGACTTCTACATCATTTCTCAGTTCTCACAATTCAAATGCATGAAAAAGAGAATGGTAATGATGATCCGGAGGCATATCCATAGAAGGCATCAGTTAGATGTTCCTTCCAAAAGTTAAAATCTTGAAATTATGAGTAAATTTGAAGAGACAATCAAATGAAAAGAAGGGTTGAGCACTCAAGTCCTCACTAAAACAGTCGCTCTACTCTTTGGGGTAGAAGTCAAATCTCCCACCACCCCCTAGATCTCACCTCCGGATGGGACATGTTGGGATTGTTTGGTTTGACTTGGTTTAGTTGAGCATCAAGTAACCTCTTCAACATGAAAAAAAGGTCAGGTCAATCGATCCTTAATCATGAATTTTGATCATTGACATAAGCAAATTGAGTTATTGCCTTTTCAAAAACTTGTACTTGACACCTAAACCAAACCAAACAAGTCAGTAGACCCCACCGAGTGGGATGTACGTAGACTTGTCCCCTACCCCAAAGAGTAGAGCGCATGTTCCCGTGAAGACCCCTGATTGTACTTGACACTTCTTGCTACTAAACAGCCAACACATTTTTGAAAATGCAGAAAAGAATAATCAGCAAATACCGCATAGTAGTAGCCAACTATAATGGTTTTCGCCTTATTTTTCAACCAACCATAGCGTTTCAAGCAAAATGAGCGATTAACATTTCAAACCATTGTGCTTGGCATCCATTTCAAGCAAAATACAAAAAAAGTAGCCAGCTTTTGTTGCTTTTAGCCAACTATAGTGATTCTTTAGCTATTTTCTACCAACTCATGGTTCGAAAATGCTAATCAATCTAAGAAGAATTGATAATATATTCAACTCCTTCAAAGTCCATAAACTATACGAACTTCAAAGTTCAACAAGACAACTCTTACTTGATCAATTTCATTGGTACCTCAGTACAAACTCCACCATCACCAATATCACCACCACAACAATTTTCAATCCAAATTTATGGGCTTTTTCATGAACAACTAATTGCATACGAAATCATTCATTGATTTTAACTTCAAACAAAGCCAAAGTTTGACTTCTGAGGTCATCTCTTGCAATATTGACATAGTTTACTGTATAAATCTGCAACAAGCAATTTTCGTTACTTCTTCAAAGTTAACTAGATTATCACCGTTTTGTTATAAGATTTACAAGATATATAGATCCACAAAATGAAGTAGGCTAAACAAATTGACTGAAGGAAAATACATCAATTTTGAAGTTATGAAACTCCATGTATCAAGATGATAATTAGATGACCTAAATCGATTGGACCCTATGAATGTAAGGATTCAGAAGTCGAAAATTAGTCCTTTCGACCTCAAAAATCGAAATGCAATACACAAGAGTAGCATATTGGTGCTTATATACTCGCATAATTTGCACCAAAACAAGCTACAATTTCGGATAAATCAAGTTTTCCAACAAAGCCCAACTTAAAACGCACAAATTTTTATCGATAAATCACAGAAAACCCCATGAATAAGAAACTAAGAACTGACCTGGGATTGGGAACACGAGATTCAGGAGGGGAAAAACTCTCAACTCCTTGGGAAGTAGTGGAGCAACGAACCCTTTTGGAGATTGCATCAGGGTTAAAAAACCCAGAACGATTTATACCAATAGATGAAGAAATCATAGTTGGTGTGAGAAACCCAGATGCATTCGCCATTTACAGAGCAATTAGGATCCAAATAGAAGTAGCTAATTGATTATAATGGTGAAATGAGAAGTGTATATAGAGGCCATGGATTAGAGATGAAGAGAATGGATGATTATCGAGAAGAACGATGGTTCATATGTGTAAAGCTTCCAATCTTCGGAGTAGTCGAAGCAGAGAGTGCCAACTGCAAATTGAGAGGAAAGTACGAGGCGAATAAAGAAACACAAAACTATGGTCTATGGATTCATGCGTATAAAATCCATGGTTATATCCTCTACTTTTTTGGCATACAGCCTGACTGACATAATAAAACAACACAATTACAATATTTACATGCTTTTAATCCATTTCTTTTAACTATAATTCTCATTAATATTAATAAGAAGTTGAAAAATGTCGAAAAAAACTCAATAGACATTAACTAAGTACTTTGATAATTTTCTAGAACAAATAAGTTTTTGGACATTCCAAAACCTAATAAATAATTTTTTGTACTTTCTAAAACTTGTTAATATGGTAAAATAATGAAAAACGTCTGGAAAAATAAAACTAATGGACTTTCATATTTTAAACGATCAAGTCTCTAAACTTTTTTGAACCAAAAAAGTATTGACATTTATAAAATAAAACAAATATACCAAAAAGTACGTGTATTTTACAAAAAAAAAAATATTTAAAAAAGATTATTAATGAAATTTATTTAAAAATAAAATATTTTCTTAGTGATTTTTTAAATTAAAAAAATTAAAAAAGATTATTGATTAAATTTATTTTAATTAAAAATAAAATATAATTCGTATATAATTTTTCAAATTAAAAAAAATTAAAAAAAAAAGATTTGAAAAAGAATATTGATAAAATTTATTTCAATTAAAAATAAAATATATTCCGTTAGTGATTTTTTAAATTAAAAAAATAGAAAACAATTTGATTAAAAACTGACAGATACGATAAAATTTAACTAAATGCATAATTAATTAAAATTCGTCGTTAGTGTTTATTAGTATATATGCATGAATTACTTATATCTAATTGATGGCTAACTTGAACACGGTTATGTGCTCTAATACACTAACATATTAATAAGTGTGAAAGATTGTGCATGAATCTTGTCGGTCATATCATTTCACCGACGGATTAGTGACGAATTTTAATTAATTATGTATTTAATTAAATTTTATCGTTAATCCGTCAGTAATTTAATCAAATTATTTTCTATTTTTTAATTTGAAAAATCGCCAAGAAATATATTTTATTTTTTATTAAAATAAATTTCATCAGTAATCTTTTTTAAATTTTTTTTTATTTTTTGTATTTGAAAA
>NC_037538.1:10561641-10569707 GCF_001531365.2 Cynara cardunculus var. scolymus | reverse complement strand
TCTTTTAATTAACATATTATATTATTTAATTTTTTTACTATCTTGTTTGTATTAATTAACATACTATATATTAAAATTTTGTTTTAATTATATTACACAATGTTGTAATTGACTAATTTTTCATGATATCCTTTTTGATTTTTTGTTGTCAAACATGTATTGTTAATCAACTAGTTTATCAACTAACAGTTAGTTTGTCAATCATAATTTTATGATGTCTGATCAAAATTATAAACCAATAATCAATAGAAATAAAAAAAAATTGATTTTATATAATATAATAAGTCCATTTTTCAACAAACCCAAATTTATATTAAGAGATTAAACTAGAAAATAAAAATTAATTTTTTGTTATTTATATTTTTGTTCTTATTTTCTTTCTTTAGGATCTTATAATATCATACCTTTATAGAGAAGTCGAAACCAAAATGGTTAAAAAAATTAAAAGAATATGAAAAATGGGGAAATAATTCTGATGAAACTCTAAAAAATCAAATAATTAATCAAAACTTGTAGATTGAGATGATGACGTAATTAAAAGCTTTTTTAAATAAAAACTTTCTCATATTTTTCAAATCTAAAATTGACAACAAATATAATCAAAATTGAAGAAAAAATCATACAAAAAATAACTAGTCTAATTTATAAATACGGCTTAACATAGACCAAAAGGTTTATGTTAATTTGTTGGAGTACTCAGTTATAATGATAATCAGTCTGTTTATATATAAACAGTGTTCAAAAAGGCATTTCATGACATCTCCGCTGTTACAAAATAGCCTAGAGTGTTTTTGTAAGGCATGAGACGTAGCTTTAGTGTTTTTACACTTTTAATTTTATATTTTACACTTTTATAGATTTATTTAATCACATCACTCACTGTTTCATGAATTCATAAACGTTAGGAATTCACGATTAAAACGAAGTTGTAAACTTATCTTTCTAAGTTCTATTTTGAATATTCAATCAAGAACTATTTTAATAATAATAATAATCTACATTATTTTTCTTCATCTAATATGAATGTATATATCTTTTAATATCATAATCTGATCAGATATATATATATATATATATAATTCTATATATGACATAAAAAAACTTTGTCTTATGTCACGTCTTGAAAAACGTTATATCCTTACCGTGACATGTAAAACTTGAGGTTTTGACCTCGTCACCACACCACCTTGCATATAATGATGTTCAGAAACTAAAAAAATAAGCAGACGTTTATTAGTTGATGACAAATAAACCAAACCCAAATCTAGTCAACTAAAAATAAACTTCATTATGCATTTTTTTGGTTTAAGATTTGTTATAAAATTTTGATTAAATCTTTAAACGCATTTAGATTTAATTTTGCTCTCTCTCTCTCTATATATATATATAGATTGGATTGAGTTTCGGTGAGAATGGTAAGAATGAACCTACATCTTGGATCGATACTAATTGAAGAGTTCCATTAAATCAACATTAATGAGAAGTAGCGGATCAATTCCCTTATGAAGCGTAATTCGTGGGTTGTTTTGAGATTAAAAATGATCAATGATACAAATCTTTTTTTACGCTTCTCATCTTAACTCTTATTCTCACACATATTTTAAAAAGTAAATCTCTTTCTTGGTAGTTTCCACCGCTTGTCCAGAGTTGAGCCATGGGATTTGACAACATAACTTCGGGAGAAGGTGTGCCTCCTCTATATAAACTTTGTTTGGTATGAAATATGAAATTTTCACGTGGTTTTAAACTTCTTATTATAAGTATTATGATGCAATTGATTATATATTTCAATGAGTGTTAGGTATAAACGACCATGCATTTGGCAACTCAATGCATGTATGATTTGGAAAAGAACTAAACTACATGTGCAGTTTCAGTTGTGATTTTGACTCAAAACTGCACCACACATCACAAGCACTCCTAGTTATGACAATTTATTTTCTTCATGTTCTTATCAAGTGTTTGTAATATATCAATGTTGTTACGTAAAAAGCAAGAAATATCATCAATAACCTAAGGTTATGATTTAACTGTATTTGTTAACATTATCGATAAATAAGTGATCTGTATTTTTGATTAACTGAATTAATGCTCTGTTATAACACAACCATTCTATTAACAAGGCTGTAGAGGCATCATTTAAATTTGTTAAAACATAATTTTTTTGACTTTTTTTATATTTGGAATTCATATCTAATTAATATTCAGTGATTGAAAAAAGGACTTTGTTTTTACATTTATGATCAATAAATGTTTAATTGTTCAATAAACTATTAATTATCCATATTAAATTTTATGAAGAAAGTCACATGAAAAATAATAGAGCCAAAAATCAGAATTACATGTACAAAGCTATCATAATTTTTATGATGTCGTATACAATTCGAAAAACTAAAACTGACCAATGTAATCTGCATGTAATGTTTTAGAAAATAAGAGTCGTTTACGACTGTATCTCAATTATGAGTGTAGTTCATGTCAATGATGTGAGTTTTAAGCATTTTGGAAAGTCGAAGTCATGTGATTGATGTGAGTTGTCAATACATCAAATTTATGATTGAATTAAGAAGATTAATACAAACACTTGTTGTAATGAAAATTTTGTCAATTATGTTGTTTGCATTTTATGAATCTTTTTCACGCTACAACAAAAACATGATAATAAACTGTTTTATAAGACCAAAAAATAAAGCGTTGTAATAAGTTTTATAGAACGTCTTTTGGCGTCTTAACAACTTTTTTAGATAAAATGTCTTATCAACAATTTTATAGAATACTATTTGATAAAAAAATGACTTATAAAAAGATGAGTGTATAAGACATTTTCTTAAAAGTGTCCTATAAAATTGCTAAGGTAACGTTTTATACTAAAAGTGTCCTAAAAATTTGTTAGGAAGCTCAAAAACGTCATATCAACTATATTTGACAAAATGTTCATTGATCAGAAATTTATGGTGGTTATTTTAAGGGATTGTGCTCGGAATTCATGTTGCATGGTCATCGAAATACATTTTATAATAGACTACTTTAAATATCGATGTTTTGATCAAGATAGATAACTAAATAAAATGAAATTAATCACAAGGATGGTATCCGATTGGTTTGAGCTTATGCTCTAAAGATCAAAAGTGTCTGGAGATCTCAGATTCGAATCCAACAAGGAATCAAAATTCTCTTGTGGCCACGGAGGTTCAAATGCGATGACTCCGGACTACCCACGAAGCGGATGATCTCATTGGGATTAGTCAGCTCGCATAACGGATTGGATATCCAGGTTAATAAAATTTTTTTTACTTATATCTATCTAACCATTGTTGTTCTTTTATAGGAGCAAAGACCGCAAGTATAAAAATTCATGTCATCTAGGAGTTTTAAGGGATATGATATATACCCGATTTGGGACAAATGATGAGAGAAAATAATAGTTTGATAATATATTGTTATAAAGCGTAAATTATGTTTTTTTTAGTTTGTTAAAAATTACTATTTTTGTTTCCATGTGTTAGAAATTACGGTTTTCATCGGTTTGTAATTCATTACTGTTTGTGTTCTTATGACTTAACAATTTGTTTATGTTTCGGTCGATGTGGTTTATAGTTTGTTATTTTTTTTGATCCATTCTACTTAAATGTAGGAATTAATCCAGAGACAAAAATAACAATAAATTGCAAACCATAGGAACAAAAGTCGCAATTTCTAAACACCACGAACGAAAATAGAAATTATTAACATACCATATGGACTAAAATCGTAATTCACTCTATTATTAATTATGTTAATTGTATTTTATGTTAGTTAATCCGATAAAAACGAGATAATTAATAGAATTAAGTGTATGTAAATATTTAAATGTGAAGGATCGTGTAAGAAAAAGAGTTAAGATGAGAGACATAAGAAGAGATCTGGACCATTGATCACTTTTAATCTCAAACTCATCCATAAATCGCGTTTGATATGGGGATTGATCCGGTACATCTCGGTGCATCTCATCCTAATGTGCATCCAAGAGCGGAGATCCCTTCTTATACTTCTCATCTTAACTCCTCTTCTCACCGAAATCCAACCCAATATTTAAATATTTAATTATAAAATAAATACAATTACAATGACGTTTTTATAAATTCTTATGGAAAACCCAATAAAAACAGAAAGAAAATGAAAAATGTGCATAATAAAAATTTGAGAAAAGTCTAAAAAAAAACTCGATAAACCTTCTCATGATCAAATTTCTGAACTTTTTTTTGTCATAAATCAATCCTTAAAACTTCCCATTTGGGATGATCAAATCCATGAATAAAATTTTATTGTTTAACAAGTAAACTATTGAACTTTAGAAATTGGTTATCTACATCTCTTTAACCTAAAAAAATACGTGTAATCGGGTAGAATGTTTTATAGTTAAAAAAACATATATTTGTTTTATCTTTCTCAAACATTCCTCCATTCAAACCCCTCACCCCCAACGAATTGCTCCCCCTCGTTGTCCGCTCTCCATCATTGCCTATCTAGGCCGTTTGTAACACCCGTGATTTTTAGAGGCCTTCATTTGGTTAATGGTGAACTAAAAAGGAAGTTTAATAAAGTTTTATATAAATAGCGTACTGGAACCATCAAGGATTAGATCAAGCACAAAAAAAAAACGAACAAAAAGAGGTGAAAACGGAGCCTTGCGACCTGGCACGGGACCTTGGGTCACATCCATGCCTCATATGTCACTAGAGGCAAGACAAGAGAGGCGTGTGACTATCCACGCATCCTGCGATAGCAGGCAAGGTCGCGGGATGCAGACATGCAACTTAAATTCATTTTTTTAAGGTTTTCTTCATTTTGCTATAACTCCTTCATCTCTTGCTTGATTTTGGTGATTCTTAAGGCCAAAAACTCGATTTTGGAGCTTTTCAAGAGGTGATAAAAAAGAATTAAAGTTCTTGGTAGATTCAATAGTAATTGAGAAAGGTAACCTCCTCATCTCATTCTTTTGTAGGTTAGGGTTTTGTGTGATCTTCATTCCCTATACTCTTCTTCCATATCTGTCTTAGGTTAGGGTTTTGTGTGGTTCCTTGTTGTGGAAAAAAAAATCTTTTGGAAAGTTTTGGAGCTAGGTTTTGAAAGATTTGTTTGTCGATTTCAAGTTTTCCTTAAAAGAAGCTCAAGGGTTGATTTGGAATATAGATTTAGCACATATATAGTAAGATGAGTTCTAGTTGATTTGCAAAACTATAAACATGTCAAAATATATCTATTCTGGGTTTTGATCACATTGTCTTGTTTTGAATGTCGGTTTGATGTAAAGCAACATTTACTTATTGGATGTCATTTTAGAAATGGTAGGTTTTATGAAGATGTTCCTTTGAATTTAAATGTTATTTTAAATAAGGAATAGATTATTTAAGAGAACTTTTCCAGTTTTATTGTTTTACGTTTATGAGATAAAACCGCTTTAATTTATAGGCGTTAAAACTAACATTTTTTCTTATCGACATGTATATCAGGTCTTAGAGGGATCTGAGTGACATATAGAGCTTTGTAAATGTTCCGATAAGATGGCTAGAAACGTCATCCGGTTTTAAAGATAATAGATTTAGTGGTATTGGTAACACCCGACTTGTTCTAATTTTATTTGAAGGAGTTTTAAATTTTATGCTATTTTCTTAACTTATGGGAGTTACATGGTCCCTACCAATACCATTGATCTCCCTTATTTGTCTATCTTTTATGTTTTTTAAATTCTCCTTTTTTCATCTATCTATACGTATTCCATTAAATTGTTGGAAATAATGAGAATCGAAAGATAAAAACAAATAAAAAAGAAGGAGACCGAGAGCAGGGGCAAAGGCGACAACGGACAATAATAAAGAGGGGACGGCGGTAGGGCATCGAGAGGGAACAATGTCAATGGGTACAAGGGATTTGAGCGGATTTAGCTTCTTTTTTTAACTTCAAATTTTCCTAGTCGTTACATAAATTTTTTTATGTTGAAATAATGTAGATAATCAATTTCTAAAAGTTCATAGGTTTATACATTCAGAAAAAATCAAGGACTTAATCATTCGAGGAAATTCAATAATTTATTTATTCAAAACAATTTCATAAACTTAATTATTTAAAATAGAAAATCAGTTTGTTTTTTTTTTCTAGCAAAATCACCCTTAATTTATTCCAAAAACCCAAAACGTTTTTTGTAATAAGTTTTATAAAACATTACAATTTTTATATATTATATCAATTATAATTTTGATGTATCAGTTATCTTCGTGTTATACGCTAAAGATGATCACTTTTTGAGCAAATGAAACTGAACAACAAAACAAAATCACATGTTGATATTCTGTAGTTGCAAAGATAAATCTTTACAAGAAATTTGCTTTGCAAAATCTTGACAAGCTTCCAACACTAAATCCTCATCTTCCCATTCATCCCGATAAATGTCCGGTCGTATTTTTCTGTTCAAAAATGTTGCCGAATACATTTTCTTTCTCCATTCTTCGGTTTTTCGGCACCCACATTGTGCCGCAATCCAATCGTTGTAATCAAACTGCGAAAACACAACCAAATAGAGTTGGATTTGACTATAACAAACACCCATAGGCCTAAGAGGGACACACTTTGACTTTTGAAGTCAATTAGACCAATTTTCAATCGAAACTTGATATCAGTTCTCTAAATCAATGAAAAGAGATTGATAACCACATTGAAATGTATACCAAATGCTATATAAGAAATGCTCTAATTAAAAAACCCATTGTTCGTGAATCTATTACTAATTTCAATTTGAAAATCAATATGTTTGACTCTAAAAGTCAACATCTGCCCCTAAACTCAAATCTACAAAAAGCATCCTACATTTCAAATCTAGAACATATTATATATGGATCGAGAATTAGAGAACTTGTACCTGATAGCCAGTCATATTATGGGTATATCGTTTTGGGACGCCAGATGTTTGCAACGATGAATAAAATGCTTCGATATCCTTTGTCATCTCGTCTGGTGAAGGCAACAATATTCGACCTGATAATATACCTGCTATCCACTTCAAACAGGGGCAATGGAAAAATCTGTGAATTCAATCATCAAGAAAATAAGAAGTTAATAATTCTTAAAGATGAAATAAACGAGCTTAGCATATCCCACTTGGTGGTGAGGTCTAGGGGATAGAACGTATGCAGATATGTATGTGTTAAAATATGAAGATAACCTTGAATGGCAATCCAACGAAGGAAAGCCAAGGGGCTAATGATGGCGGGAAGGCGTGCTTATAAAGTGGCCCCACCCTATTGTCATCAACGGTCACGATGCCTTTGGTATCAAGAAACGGAAAATGATACGTGTACCTGAGAGAGTAGAGATATCCTTTGTATGTGCTTCAAGATTTAAGAAAATCTCTCGATAAATACATCTGATCTCCTTGCGTTGTATAAAGCCACAAATGAGAATTGGTAAATAGCCAAAAAATAGGACCTAGGTTTGATACTTGTCCCTCATCTAGCAAAGATCATACTACATGTTTCATGGTTAAAGAAATTCTCCTTACGTCATATAACGGAACCCACAACAAGAACTAACTCGGTAAATCTCATGCAGAGCTAAGGTAGGTTAAGATGTACGCCAGTTGAACTAGAAGGTAACAATGGCTGATTCAAGAATAAAAACACAAATGAGGTAATTCATGAATAAGCAGATATCATTTAAGATTGTTTTGATTATTATTTTCTTTGTAGGCTAAATGACGATCGACCAATTGAAATACCTGGAATATGTGCGATTCGGGGATCCGAATAATGCCCGTTACAAACAACCACAGCATCAAAAGCTTCATCCGTATGTTCTTCTTCTTCTCCACCTCTCTTTCTTGATCTCACTTCCCACTTCCCATTTTCCCTTYGCCAAACCCGATTTACTTCCGTCTCTAACCGAACTAACTCACCGATTCCGAACTCGCGAGCGTAATCCTTCAAGTACTCCAAGACCTCCTTATGACCCGGAAACCTCCTCGGATCTCTGTGACCCGTTTTCTTTGCTACAAAAGGGTACTCTCTGGAACTCATTGCTTCTCGGGATATGTT
>NC_037538.1:10555605-10560306 GCF_001531365.2 Cynara cardunculus var. scolymus | reverse complement strand
AAACAAATTTAATTAGTAATTATTTTTAAATCTTTTTTTATTTTTTTAATTTGAAAAAACACTGATGAAATATTTTTATTTCTATTTAAAAAATTCATCAATAACTTTTTTTAAATGTAAGTATTTTTCTCGTATATTTGTTTCATTTTCTAGGTATAATTATTTTTTTGGTTAAAAATGAGGGGCTTAACCATTCAAAATATGAAAGTTCATTGCTATTTTCAGATTTTTTCCATTATTTTACCAGGGTCGAGATACTGTTGGTCAATCAATTAATGTGACTTGTGAGGTACAACAATTATTAGGAAACAATCGAGTTAGGGTCGTAGCTATGAGTGCTATAGACGGTCTAACCATTAACCAGTTTTATAGGTCATAAGAATGTATTAAACATACTTTAGAAAGTCCAATGCGTTATTAACAGGTTTTGGAATATTCAAGAACTTATTTGTTCCAAAAATTTGTACAGGGACTTCATTATTTTAAACACTAAAGTTCATTGGGTTTTTTAAGACTTTTTTCAAATAGAAATATATGTTTCAGATAAATATAAATTTTCTTCCGCGATTTTGACTTTTCACCTCACAAAATCCGTCAATTATTTTAAGAGTAAATTATGATTTTTGTCTCTATGGTTTGAGAAAGATTGCGATTTTCCTTCTTATGGTTTTGAAATTATAATTTTCGTTCCTATAGTTTGTAATTTATTATTGTTCTCATTCCTAAAAGACTAAATATGTTAAAACTTTTTCATTAACTTAAGAATATTTTAGTTTTTTTGATTTATTTTTCTTTTTAGTTTATTAAATATAATTTTTGGATTATTTCTTTTGGTATTTTTTTCTTTTTGATTTAATAAAACTATACATTTTTGTTAAAAAAATTATATTATTTTGTTATTGTTTATGATAAATATTTTTAATACAACTAGTTTTTTATATTTTTAGTCACTGTAATTTTAGTTTTTATGAGTTTGATTTCTGCCACTAATATTGTTCGGATGCAAGTCGTCGAGTATCCCTTACATAAGAATAGTTTAATTATTTTTTCCTCATTAAAGACCAAAGGATTGCCAAACAATTAATTGTTTTGAGGCTATTATTTATCAAAAAATGTATGTGATTTTATTAATATAATGTACAATTGTTTGGTCTTATAAATCATGCAATTATACCAAACAAATATATTTATTATATAAAAATGTTACAATAAGTTTATAAAATTATACATTATATTAATAAAATCATATACATTTATTGGTAAAAATAGCCCGATAAAGTTAATTGTTTAGTCCTATAAAAAATTTAATGATTTAGTCACTAATAAAGAAAAAAAGAATTAAACCGCTATAATGCAAGGGATACTCCACTTGCACTTAAATGTCGTTAGTGACAGAAATTGAACTAATAAGTAATTAACACTATGATTACTAAAAATATGAAACAACGAATTGTATGAAACATATTTAATTATTTTATCATATAACAATAACATAATGAACACGTTTTTTATAACAAGTTTCATAAACGTTATAATTTTCATGCAACATATCCACTAAAAATGACCACTTTTTGAGCAAATGAAGAATAAACAAAATCAGATGTTGAGATCGTGTAGTTGCAAAGACACATCTTTACAAGAAATTTGCTTTTTGAAATCTTGATAAGCTTCCAACACCAAATCCTCATCTTCCCATTCATCCCGATAAGTCTCCGGTCGTACTTGTCTGTTCAAAGAAGTTGCTGAATACATTTTCTTTCTCCATTCTTCGGTTTTTCGGCACCCACATTGTGCCGCAATCCAGTCGTTGTACTCAAACTGCGAAAAGACGACCAAAATAGAGTCGGATTTGGTTATAACAAACACCCGTAAGCCTAAGAGGGATACACTCTTGACAATTTTACAGTCAATTAGACCAATTTTCAATCGAAACTTGGTATGAGTTCTTTAAATCAATGAAAAAAGATTGTTAACCACATTGAAATGTATAACAAATGCTATAATTAGAAGAACATTGGTTCGTGAATTTATAATTAATTTCAATTTGAAAATCAACGTTTGACTCTAAAAGTCAACATCTACCCCTTAACTCAAATCTACAAACAGCATCCTACATTTCAAATGTAAAACCATGTATTATATATGGATTGAGAATTAAGAGAAGTTGTACCTGATAGCCAGTCAGATTATGGGTATATGGTTTTGGGATACCGGATGTTTGCAACGACGAATAAAATGCTTCTATGTCTTTTGTCATCTCCTCGGCTGAAGGCAGCAAAATTCGACCAGATAATATGCCTGCTATCCACTTGCTTTGGAGTTCAAACTGGGGGAATGGAGCAGTCTGTAAATTCAATCATCAAGAAAGTAAGGTGTTAATAAACCTTGAGCTGAAATAAACCACATGGTGGGGGATGTATGCAGACATGTATGTGTTAGAATATGGAGGTAACCTTGAATGGCAATCCAACGAAAGAAAGCCAAGGGGATAATGATGGCGGGAAGACGTGCTTATAAAGTGGCCCCACTCGATTGTCATCAACGGTCACGATGCCTTTGGTATGAAGAAAAGGAAAATGATACTTGTACCTGAAAGAGCAAAGAAGATCATTGCTTGAGCTTCAAGATTCAAGAAAATCTCGCGGTAAATGGGACCCACAATCAAATCCGATCTCCTCGCGTTAGATAAATGGAACCGGCAGTTACCCTTATCATATAAATGAGTACCATAAATAAACCAAACCAGTACGCATAAAGATACTTATACCTCAAAGAAAATGTTAAATGGCATATATGAACAATACAGGTTTGGTATGAAGAAATGGAAAAGGATACTTCTAACTCAAAGAGCAAAGATAAATGGGACCTGCAATCACTTGCATCAGATGAAAATGCTAAATGACGTAAAAGAAACTCACCCAGTGCAATGTAAAATAATGTCAGCAGCAATTTTGAACCCGTTTGGAAATGAGATCGTACCATCTTCATGCGCACGTTCAATCTGCATTAGTTACTTGGTATCAGTATTCCCAATCAACTCATATCCTGAACCTGCAATGACCATTTCTAGAACCCCCTCCTCTTTTTTCGTTATAAGGTCTTAAGATAACAATCAGAAAAATTTGGGCCCAAGGGAGACTCAAACTGTCGAGCCATTGGCAGGAATTTGAGTTGGCCTCAAGGTTTAGAACCCCATTTTCGTAGCAAAAGGAGTTATTGAAAAACAAATAAACAAGCCTAGTACTGGAAAGTAATACCATAGGATGAAGCCGAATGTTGTCGTATCCGGGTACCATTACTGCTTCTTGATTAGAGGTCGATCGAGATGCAATGTGGACTTGATTAGCAACACTTGCAATCTCTCTAGAGATATCAACAGCACTTGCTGCACTCCCTATTAGCACAACAACCTGTTAAAGCCATTTGAACCAACCAGTTACCCAACGGTAACAGATATGTACCTATGGAGAACGAGCCCCAAGGCCTCTGGACCTTTATTTATCAGTTGAGCTGACACGCTCAAGATTAATCGATCTGGTGGATACCTGGTTTCGAAAGGGCTCTGGAACACGATAATTGTGACTATGAATCTGCTTTCCAGGCCACCTATCCACACCTATACATAGATTCACATATAACAAGAGCTTACAACTTTTTCATAAGAAGTTCACAATTTATCATCAATCACCCTCTTTCGATTAAGATATATTACACAAATGGGTGTTTCATTAATAAGCAGATATCATTTAAGATTGTTTTGATTACTAATTTCTTTAAGGGTTAAATGATGATCGACCAATTATTATCGAGAGAAGAGAAGTACCTGGGATATGTGCGATTCGGGGCTCCGAATAATGCCCGTTACAGACAACCACAGCATCAAAAGCTTCATCCATATGTTCTTCTTCTTCTCCACCTCTCTTTCTTGATCTCACTTCCCACTTCCCATTTTCCCTTTGCCAAACCCGATTTACTTCCGTCTCAAACCGAACTAACTCACCGATTCCGAACTCGCTAGCGTAATCCTTCAAATACTCCAAGACTTCCTTATGACCCGGAAACCTCCTCGGATCTCTGTGACCCGTTCTCTTTGCTACAAAAGGGTACTCTTTGAAACTCATTGCTTCTCGGGGTAAGTTAGTACGGAGAGAGGCGTAGAGACTAGAGTGGACCACAGGACGAGTTGGGTCGATGCCGAGTGGATCGGGTTCGGTATTGTTAGTGTAAATCCAAGTGCCTCCGACTAGGGATTCTCTCTCGAAGACGACGACGGAGTGGCCTTCTCGCCGGAGCTGGCGGGCAGCTGCTAACCCAGCTGCTCCGGCACCGATGACGGCAACGTCACGGGCGACGGCGGTAGACATTGGGATGGATGGACAATATTGAATCTGTGGATTAAATATTTGAGTGTATATACAGAAATTGATGAGCAATCGTTGTCGTGACGATGAAAACGATGACAAAAAGTCTATTTATGGATGCAAATCGAGTGGAGCTTCTCTGCAAAAAAAATAAATAAAAAATAAGACCAATCCATTTACAAATTTTAATTGTGTCATATCAGTTCTTATAATTATCACTTGTACATCTGCAATTCACCTATACTTTCAAAAATGATCCCCACTATAATATTTATTAATTATTTATATATACATTCTAATTATTTTTTAATTAATAATATGTTTTATATGTAATTTTATA
>NC_037538.1:10541686-10555460 GCF_001531365.2 Cynara cardunculus var. scolymus | reverse complement strand
ACATATTTATTATGATTGTATTTATATTTTATTTAAAAAAATAATATATATATATATATATATATATATATATATTAAATAAGAGTAATTAATTTTATGTATTAAAAAAGTTTGTTTGGGTCTACGTGACATTGCAATAACAATTGCAAAATTTGCAAGTGTCAGACAAAACTATGGTGAGGTGGCCATTTGCAATTCCTTTTGAAAGGGTTTTGCAAGCCCTATGTGGATGGTCTAAGTTTTATTAACAAGTACAAATCCATATGATACGATAAGTTTTCATAAAATAAAAGGAAAATATGAATGTCAAAGTATTTAAAAGTAAAATGTGTAGTATTTTATGATGGTTTATTTATATTGCAAATATCTAATATTTATTAATATCATTTATATTTTTTGAGACATTCATTTATTGTTATTGTAAAAACAATTCCAATAAAAAAATTATATGATCTTATTCGTCAATCATTCTTTGATGGTGAATCTTTTTTGGTAACTTATACATATAGTTAAAAAAGATACAAACATAAAATCAACAAAAATTATATGAAATTTTACACATTATATATATATATATATATATATATATATATAAAATAAACATTATGGGTTGGGTTCAGGTAAGAATGAAAGTTATGATGAGAAATGTAAGAAGATATCTCCACTTTTGGATCAATCTTAATTGAATGTCAACACTAATGAGGAGTATCAAAATGCATCGAATCTATTCCCTTCTAAAACGAAATTCATATGTGGATATGAGATTGAAAATGATCAAGTGTTCATATTTTTTCTTACACGATCATTCGCCGATAATAAGTGAAGTTTTATCGCAGTTATGTATATTAGGGGCGGATATGGTTGAGTTGAGCTAGACTAAGCCAATTTTAACCATTTTAATTGATGGTCTAGCGATTTGGGGGGTCGACGGATTGGATTTAACTGGATTGTTAGAGGGTTGGTTAGATAGGTTGAACATTTGACGGGTTCTCTACATCCTTACTTATAATAACCTTCATTGAATATGTTCGATGGTATAACAATGTGGATGTTCCGTGCATCTGTTTAATCAATTTTTGTGTAATAATCGAGTTTATCGGTTATAAAGTTCGGGATTGTTTTGAAAAGTGGTGGAAAGTTGAGGGACATATTTGGTTTATGTAATTAAATGTCATTAAAACATTTCACCTCTCATTTGTTTAATATGGTTATATGACAAAGATATTTTAAATTGTCTCATGAGGGTTTGATAAAAAGTTGGTAGGTCTTCAAGTAAAAAGAAAAGAAGCTTTCTGTGTGTGCACTTTCAGCTCGAGAAAACAGAACCGAGAAGAGGAAGCAAGTAAAAAACAGTTTTCTATGATTTTGTTTTGGATTGATTCTTGTTGTTCATCTCCATGTCTTCATCTCTTGTGTTTATAAAGTGAATTCATTTTATAACTTTTATCTTATTTGGTTGAAATTGGAACCGTGGGGTTCCTTACATTGGGATGATATAAAACTGTTTTGATGTTATGATTAACATAATTGTGGTATTTTGATATGTTTATATCAAGTAAATAGAATAAGAGTGACATATAAAAAAAAAGTGTATTTTGGTTACAAATGAGGCATATCAAGGAGAGGTGTATTTTGGTTATAAGGATGACATATCAAGGAGAGGTATATACCAGGATAAAAGTTACATAATCAATTAAATGTAAAATCTGGGTTTTTGATCAAATTGATAACTGTTGTCTCATCCTTATGATGTGATGACTTTAAGTTGTTGCATCTGTGTGATGCGATGACTTAAGTTATTGCATCATATTGATGCGATAAATGGTTTTGTCGCATCCTTGTGATGCAAGGAGTGAGTTTGTTGCATCCTTGTGATGCGACAAGATGAACGTATTGCATCCAGTTGATGCGACAAGTTGGGTTTATCGCACCCATATGATGCGTTGAGATGGGGTCCTCGTACCAGTGTGTTATGAGAAAGTGGGGTTGTCTCACCATGTGATGCGATGAATTTATCATGTTACCAATATGATGCGATTAGTTTTATCATAATGCGATAAATGAGTTATTTGACTATTTGATGCGATAATTGGATGATGTCTCAACATTTTGATGCGATAAAAGAGGTTTGTTTTGTTAAAATGTTTGACAGTGTATATGCATATATATCTTTTCCGTATATGTTTCTTTGGATATGTTTTAGTAGTTGCTTGATTTTAGAAGATCTAGCTTCAATATAGGATGTTTCTTGGGACCAAAGTCTCCTCTATGAACTTCTCCTAAACTTTTTATATTTTTACAGATCCATCTTAAAGATGCACCTATCATGTAAAAAATTATGGGTCGAACTCAAATAATTAAAGCTAATAAAATTTTCATGCCCAATCTAAATAATAGCTTAAACTGAGTCAATTTTTTGAAGCTTGACAAGCAATAAGCCATGTTGAAGTGAAAACTACGATTTTCATCTTTGTAGTTTGTTGTTTACAAAATTACAATTATTTTTGTCATCGGTCTTTAAATTTTATTTTTTTCATTCCTTGGTTTCCATGTTGTTTTGCTTTTCATCCCTAAGACTAATTATGTTAAATTTCAAATATTAATTTAAAGGCATTTTAATCTTTTCAATTTTAATTAATTCTTGATCAAAACATAATATTATTATATTATATTTCTTATATACTATACATATGTACTCTCAAGGTTGGGTTCCACGGAGAAGAGAAATTACAGAGAGAAGCGTAAGAAGAAATCTTCATTCTTAGATCAATCTTAATTGAATGTCAACACTAACGAGGTGCACCGAGATGCATCATATCAGTTTTTTTTAAACACAATTCATGAATGGACATATGATTAAAAGTGATCAAATGATTCAAATCTCTTTACGCTTCTCGGCGTAACTTCTTCTAACATAATCTTTTGCCTGTACCATCAACCAAACAACTTCATCCTAACTGGACAATGCATCCCCTTGGCACTGAACTTCTCCTTTCCATCTCCAATAAACACCACCACCACATACAACCGTTGTGTCCCACTGGTTTCCTCCCATCGATCTCCTTACCCACACTTTCTTATCTCTCATCTTCGCTCTCAACATGTATTCCCCCCCCCCCAACAACACTCGGATCCCAAACCACACCACTCCAATCTCGATCTTCAAACTCATCTCAATTTTGTTCTTGGTTTTCACTATCGATGTTTGGCCTTTCTATTCGATCTTGTTTTTGGTTTCACACAGTGAAAATCACAAAGAGATGTTCCTGGATTTTTGTATGCAGACATGGTGAGGATGCTTATTTCTTGAATTGTGTTTTTAAGAAGTTGAAATGTCTAATTTTTAGATTGAATGTTCCTTAATTTCTAGGTTAAATGTTCTTATTTTTGTAGCTTGTTTGATTGAAATTAATGGTTCACCGGAGAAGATAAAAAAGTTTGGCCGAAGAAACTGAGCGATTATATTCCATAACAAACCCAAAAGCCATAAAGTTGATATTTGGAACAGTAGAGAAACTGTAACACGGGGAAGGACAAGGAAAAAGAGTTGATGGTGATCGAGAAAGAAAAAAAATAACGAATTAATGGTGATTGGTTAGCTCATTAACCGACTACTAGATTATCAATAATATTTGGACAAACCAATTGACAAATTGGTTGTTGACCAACAAGCTATTGACTGATATAAACTAGTCATATTTAATAAAATTTAATTAATAAATTAGATAACAATATAAAATAACTTAAAAAAAACATGTTAATAAATAATTTTTCTGTTATATCATTGTCAAATCAACAAACTAAAAACTACGAGAAGTGAATTCTTTTTCAAAATACATATACATCCCCACTTCAATTGTAGGAGAAGTGAAGGACCAATAGTGCAAACAGTGAATAGTGAGGGGTAAATATGAAAATACAGTAAAGGCTTGTTTGGCAGAGGTAACCGTCCCAACAGGTCTGACTAGTCTCTTCTTTCATAACCAGAAAATCACATTTTCTAGAGAGTGAGAGAGAGAATCCCGAGGATGAAGAGAGAGAGAGACAGATAGGTGATAGAGACCGGAACTTTATATGCATACATTAACACAAGATCCCGTCTGTTTCACGCATACGCACCAGCTGCGCAAATTAGTCACCACCACTACAATTATCTCTTCCTGTTTTATAGCCATATCTCCCTCCTCTTTTCTCTCTCTCGCTCTCTCTCTGGATATGCATATACATGGATAGAGAGAGTGGGCAAACTGGGTTGCATTTATTTTGATCTTTTTTGGATCACTCAACAGACACACCACACCGCCATCAATCTCATGTCTCCATCTCTGTTCTTGCTAATGTGCTCAGGATGCCCATGGTACCCTCTTTTCTCTTCTCTTCTTGTTAGAATTTGCAAGTTTTATTCTTATGATTTCGTACCGTCATGTGTGTATATGCGAATTTCTTCAAACAGGTTGTGTGAAAAGAGTGATTTTCTTAACCCATTCCGATGTAAAGAAATCGTGGGAAATTGAATCAGGAACAAGAAAAAAAGACGCGATTTTGGATATATCAAGAAACGAGATCTTAAACCATGAAAATATCCAGAAACAAAAATAGTGTTTTCGAGCAGATATTTGTGTACAAAACATGGTATATATTGTGTGATTAGTAATTTGATAACACTTTCCATAAGTTGTACTCATAGCTTTAGGACTTGTACATTGATGATTTGACAATTTCCATATTCTTTTCCTTTGAACATTCTCTTGTATCCACCTGGTAACAGTTGGTTTAGTTGAAACTTCCTCAAGAACACACACACACACACATATATATATATATATGTGTGTATGTATATATATTCTGTGCTTCTGGATATCTCTACTTGTATTATCAGCTTAAATACTTGTACTCTGAACCTTTTATGCCATTCAGCAGGAAGGAATTCATAATTACAGTATGGAATTCACAGGTCCAGTTCCTGCCTTGACATAATATCTTTATTCTGAGGAAGCCCACATTTTTACAATAAGAAAGTGATAAGTTTCTTGATTTCAATGGAAGGTTTTCTTGATATGAATTCTTTCCAAAAGTACCCTCTTGAAGAATCCTTAAAACAGGTCATAATCGATCACGACACCATATTCAAGAAACAAGTATGTTTAGTCACTCAGAATTGATCAAGTTTTGTTTTATTGAAAATTTATCAAGAAATT
Organism: Cynara cardunculus var. scolymus; assembly: GCF_001531365.2. Taxonomy (NCBI): domain Eukaryota; kingdom Viridiplantae; phylum Streptophyta; class Magnoliopsida; order Asterales; family Asteraceae; genus Cynara; species Cynara cardunculus. The sequence continues at coordinate 10,550,262 of NC_037538.1, read as the reverse complement.
GTTTGCTTTTTCTGGGAATCTTGTTTCGAGTGGCGATTGATTGTTTTTGGGAAGGTGCAGGAGCTCCACCGGCTGTATGCAGTACAGAAGTCGATGATGAAGCGCTATTCAAAGTATACATTTCCAGAAAGACATTTGGTAAATGATCCTAATTTCCCTTCTTATACAACCTTAATAGGAATTAGATTTTAGTCATTAGTTGAAATGAGAAATGAATAGTATGGTTATGGGCCCCATATACTTGATGGAAATTTGATATGGGACCCACAATCGTGACCTAGGTTTTTCCCTCGGCTGCAACAAAATCGGCTTTAATGGACTTCAAAGCTTTCTAATCGTCATAAAAGATTGATTTATATTACTTCAATTTATATGACCAACAATTGTGCATTCTATATAAAGATGTTACAGTATGATGTTAGGATGTACTTGGACATCCTGACAAGTTCATAAGTGTCTTATGAATACATTTTTTTTATAGGACATTGGTTTTATACACATATTTTCAAATAATATCGTATAAGAGAACTAACATGACGCCTTTATTTCAGAATTGTCACAAAAAACTTGTTAGGATGCTGAAAAGCATCTTATCTATTTATTGTAACACCTTTATATAGAACGCACCATTATTTGGTCGTATAAACCTAAGTCCTATAAAGCAGTCGATTTTGTTGTAATGATCACTACCCAGTTGAGGTTTAGTAGTATGTTCTTCCCTCGGGACCTATATGATTCTTGAGATGGAACCTACAATCCTAGATTTCTTAGGGTGTACATTTCTTGTTATCTGATGTTAGTCATATGTTCTTCAGATGGGCTCCACACAATTCGTGTTAGATGATTCCTTCTTACTAGAAGATCAAGATTTCTTTTCTAGACTTCAGCAGAAACCTCTTGATCTTCGACTTTCAACTGGTAGCTCTAGCGAGGATGACATCTTAGATGGTGTGGAAGTAAATCTTTCTTTGAGCATCGGGAGGAGTACCAATAAAAGAAGCAGAATTTCCGGAAACAATTGGAAGAACAAGATTGTATACCCGTTGTTACTAGATGTAATTGATCTAGAGGAATCTAATGAAACAGGATCAAACGAGGAGGCCCAGCCTGTTTTTTCTCTAGATCAATCCAGCCGAAACTCTACAGATCGTTTGAAGATAGGCCCGTTTTGTAGGAAGGCAAGATCTTCGATGAATGATGGCATGCATCAGGAATGGAGCTCTTTCAATCAAGGTTCGTTGATTTGGCTTAAGTTCTGTTCTTTTGACCTTTGAAAGTCAAATGAGTTAATAAAATCATACCTGACAAAAAGTTCCAGAATTCCTATTTTGTACGTATTTGACCGGTAATCTGCTGACCGTAACCACAAAGGTTGTGGCTTAGTGGTTGAGGTCCTTGGGGATGTGGTGCAATATCCCATCTGCTCAAGGTTCGATTCCCGACATACACAACGATTGTGGTCACTGAGTTTATCAGGGTTGATTTCTTGCAATCACAATTTGCCGGGATTAGTCCAGGCATAGCCAAGAACACGCTTCCAAAAAAAATCTGCTGAACCGTACTTTTCCTTTTGAATGGAACCTTTTGTAATCTTGCGATCCTGCAGGATCCCACGAGCAGGATGATGTCAAACAGATGAGAGTGGTGGATCTTGATCTCAACAAAGATCAACCAAATGATTCTTCTTTTCACTCAAATGAACCCTTGGAACCCTATCCTTCATCTGATAGCTCATATGGCGAATCTTGCAATCAAATAAAAAAACCCATCAAAGTTTCCACTTCAATTCCCACATCGAAGCAACCAAAAAGTCAAACTAGTGCGATAGAGGTCCAAACTGAACCCTGCTGTATAGATCTCAAGTCTCTTCCTGAACCCTCATCGGATCTTTCTGAAGAAAAAGAGATGCATGAAGTAATAGAACAAAAGGATAAAGAAGATTCTGATTGCATCATACGAAATGCAGCGCTCTCACTTATCTCTATATCGCTGCAAGAAACTTCAACTAGGAATCAAGATTCCGAAACCAGATCAGGGTCAAATGAGATTGAAAACAATGATGAAAAAAAGAAGAAAACGATCCCAGAATCTTCTATTGATTCTTACGAGTCACTTGTGTTGAAGCTAGAAGAAAGCAGCATAGATGAAGATTCTGCAACATCAAAAGCGTTTGAAATAAACAAATTGGATCAGAAGGAAAATGGGATCAAGTTAAGAAGAGGAAGGAGACTGAAAGATTTCCAGAAAGACATACTTCCAACATTGTCCTCGCTCACCCGACATGAAATCTGGGAAGATATCAACATTTTGGAGGGTGTGATTAGGTCCAGAGAATACAAACGGCTGCAAAAAGCGAAAACCGGCAAAGGCGAAAACTGGTTTACACCTGTGAGAAACAAACGATCGAAGGTCAATTACGTTAGTGGAAGGTGTTGTTTGCGAAAAAAGAAACAGAAGCTTTCATATGCTGCTGAAAAGGTAGAGTTATTATGAAATAGAAGCAGATAAAGATCGACTCTTGGATTTCTAGTTTTTGTTTCTGATTATAGTTCTAGTTTCTAGTTTCTTGAAATTGAACTTCAACCATGGGCATCTCTTTTGATGCATTCTCTTTACTGTTTTTAGAAAAGATTTCTGGTAGGCAACATCATAATCACATAAATAGCTTCTTTGCAACATGTTGGGTTATTTACTCCTCACTAGGCCCAAAAAGGCCCTATTCGATCCTGGGCCATAATCCAGATTGGTTAGCACTTCTTAACAGGGTTTTGACAGGGCCGATCCTTAACCAGTTATGGCTCGAAAACAGTAGAGCCCATGTTCGGTCCTTTAAGGGCTGGTCCCAGTTTAAAAGTGGGCGGTGGTGGCCTGTGATGGTGGTTGGCATCAGTGGTGTCGCGGTGGAGGTAGAAGTAGTCGCCGGTGGCAAAAGGTGGAGGGGTAGGTGATTGTTGTGGGCCGTAGGAACCATTAAAATAAATACTATATTAAGTTTTTGTTAAACGAGGATGAATAATAATATTTTTTGTTTTATTTTATTCTTGTGACTTTTTGTTCCACCTCTTTTAGAGGAACATAAATAAAGTATATTTGTCTTGATGAATAATACGACTCACAAAGTAACCATCGATTTACAAGTATGTAATATTAATTGTATTTTTCTATTTTAAAAACATTTTAAATTTAGATAACTTAAAATAAGCATTGTCCTATTTTTATTTTTGTATGTGGGACATAAAATAAATGAGACTTCATAATAAAAATAGTAACATATTATGATGATTACCGAATAATAAATGAAATAAAAACTTATATCAATTTTAGATAAGTTAAAATACAAAATACTATATTTTATATTATTACAACTTATCTTACATAAATAAATAAAAAGGCGAACTCTTTAATTTTTATAAATCTTGATTTACGAATTACCACTTATTTTTATTATCATTTTAAATTGAATTTAAGATTATTAAATAAATAGTCTTTAATGGTAGGGTCCATCGTAATATAGTGTTGCTTTTATTATATTTTAATAGCTATTGTTTTGTTTTATTTATTCTAGAAAAATAATTTTTCATACAAGTCAAATTTAATATATATTTTAAAGAGTTGAATAAGATGGATATTCATTAAAAGTTTAAATTCTTTATATAATTTATCTTTTTTCAAATGTGTAATTTTTTGTATTTTGGAAAATTATTCAAAACTAAATTGAGGTAAGGAAAAAAAATACACAAGGGTTATGTTATATTATTTAGATTTCATACAAATAATATTTAACAATCTTTGATTGTGAAAAAAAAATAACATTTAAATATTTTAGTAGTTACATAAATATTAAATATAATTTTTTTATATAGAGATTTAAGCAAAAAAATGATATAATAAATCTAAAAAAAGATGGTCTAGAAAGCATTACGAATAGGATAAATTGTATGAAAAAGTAACGTACTTTAACTTGATATCTATTTTGGGTAATTACTTTCAAAACTTTTATCTTGGTACCTAAAATGTAAAGTTTTAAACATTTAAGTATTCAGTTGACCAGTTAAAGCATTAACCGGTTATCATGCTACTGTGACGAGTGATGTGATGAAATTGGTTAGAATAGCAAATAATATTAGTTGGATACCATATCAACATGGTAACTTGTTAATGCTTCAACCTGTTACACGACTACTTAAATGCTTAAAACTTTACATCTTAGGTACCAAAATAAAAGTTTTAAAAGTATGTTACCCAAAATAGGAATCAAGTTAAAATGCGTTATTTTTTAATACAATTTGCACTTATATTTCTATTTATATTCAAACATTATAAAATCTAATAGATCCAATTCATAATTAAATGTCAACTTCAACCAACCCACTTGTTGCTCATTTAAATATACATCACAATTAATTAGATATTATAATTTATGAATGATGCAATAATAAATGAGTAGACTACAAATTCATTTTTGTACTATTCATTGATTTGCAGATTTATTTTTGTTAACAATTACTTTTACATTTTTGCTTTAAAGAGTCATTTTTGTTCATACAATTGGCTTAATTCGTTCTATAAGGTTTTAGAGAACGTCTAAAATAATTAAAAATTCTAGTAATCTTGAAGGGACTTCAGATGTAATAATCCCGAATATCAAACCAGTTTCATCTGTTATTTGTTGCTCAATCTTCAAATAAAGTGGCTACACATATTATTTTGAACGGGTGTTGGATACAAATGAGGTAAGGGTAATTATGGGGTGTATTGAGTTGATTGATTCGATTTTTTGATGTTGATCCTATTTTAGTAAATAACCTTGTTTTATAATGGTGACAGAAACGACACATTCAAGGTCAAAGGTCACACCTTCACAACCACTCAATTTAGTAACACATTATCAATTAAATCTAATATAGCTAAACGTATTGTAATACCTGATCACTTATCAAGACACACACACCACTCTCTCTCTCTCTCTCTCTCTCTCTCTCACACACACACACACACACACATATATATATATATATATAACTATATCACTTATCAAGACACACACACACACACTCACACTCATGCACACACACACACACATATATGTGTATATATATATATATATATATATATGTATGTATATGTTGTGTATATAAAGAGATAAAGAGAGAGAAAAAAAGTCTCATTCATATGTTAATCAACAAAAGGGTGCAAACTTTGTTAACCAATCAAGATCATTGAAAATCTAAATTGATGGACGCGGTGATATTTTTGTAATTATATGAAAACTGAAGCATGTGTTCCAGATGAAATCATAAGTGAACGAAGGTGAACAAGGGCAAGAAGTTAAATTGTCATCAAGCAACAAATTAGGAAAAAATATGCATCCCCTGGAAATTATCCATCCATGATTGTGTTCCGATTTTATGGCCACCGCGTAACAATCAACAAGAGAGTGAAGATCATGGACAATTTGGGTAAAAATATGGATGAGAACATCCGGCGAAGAGGTAAATTAGAATTTTCTAGGGTTCATATTATGCAATTTACGTTCAAGGTTATAAACTAGGGTTTTGCCCCCATTGATGTTGATGTAGAATACAAACAACTTGAAGCAAGAAAGATGGAAAAAGCTAAGGAATTGAAAACGACAATGAATGGAAAAGAAAAAATCGACACAGACGGTAATCAACATTGATTTTCCTGTTAATCAATTTATGTATTTTGCTTATTGATTTCATATTTACTAGATGGTATGGAGTGGACAGTGAACATTGATCAAGGAGTGACCATTGTTGAAGAAGGCATTAGCATTGGTGAAACACTAATGAACATTATTGAAGAATAAGTGAACATTGGTGAAACTAGAGTGAATATTGGTGAAAAAAGTAACCCAAATACAGAGAGTAAGGTAGAACATAATATACAAAACCCCATTCATATAAACTGTTATGGTGGCGTTCATAAGTGCACATCGTACGTGACTAATGGTAAGAGAATGTGTTCTTTTGTGAACATTGTGTGCATGAGTGAACAGTAACATGCCACTAATTAGACAATACGATTCCACTAATAGATGTTCACTTATGAACAGATTGTGTATAAGTGAATAATAAGACTCTATCTTATAGATGTTCACTTATGAACCAATGTCAAATAGATGTGACAAGAGTTGAAGATATTACCATCTCCATTCTAAGACTCATAATAGATGTTCACTAATGAACCAATAAGATCCGACTAATAGATGTTCACCAATGAACCAATGTCAGATAGATGTTCACTAATGAATCCATTGTAAAACTCAAAAAATATGTCGTTCCAACCACAAAGATCGATATTGCCGGTTAATAATCAAACAAAAACTAACAATAAAAGAAATAATTAAAAATTAACTTTCATAATTATATCTCCTTCAAACAAGGAAATATTTAATAACCGCAACTTGTTACGATAAATGAATTTATAAAAGACAAAACTACCCTTCCATAAATAATGTAGCCCCAACTCAATTCAAACTACATGAATGATTGTGATTGGTCGAAATTAGTTAACAAAGTTAGCACATTTTTCTGGGTTAACAAATGATTAGCTCTTTCTCTATACACACACACATACACATATATATATATATATAGAGAGAGAGAGAGAGAGAGAGAGAGAGAGACTTGGGATCACATGACCAGTCTGTTTTCGTGAGATTCGTGAGACCACTTTTTTACACTTGAAACTTCACAACAAAATGCTGTAATGGTAATCTTCACAATGTTTTTGCTGTGAAGTTTTAAGTGTAAAAAAGTGGTTTCACGGGTCTCACGAAAACATGTTGGTCTCACGTGAACCCAACCCTATATATATACACATATATATGTATATAGAGGCTCATTCAAGGGAAAACTGATTAGTTTGTGGTAACCGTGAAATCCAATGTGAACCACTCATTTGAGATATTTAAAAATATTTCCTAAATAAGTTAAAATGGTATATAGTAACGCTATTTTTGACAACTACTCAAAATATTTAATTAATTTTTTTAGAATGAAATATTTAATTAAAATTAGTTATCTACTATATCAATTAATTAATACATCGTATTTTGAAGACGTTTGTGAATTAAAGTATATCATAGTAATAAAGTTCACAATGTTTCACGTGTATCACAATGTATTTTCTTTGTTTTATGAAAATTGAAATGTATCATAGTGCGCATTTTTGTTATTTTTAGGTATCACATTGTGCACCTTGTATGTATATCTGGGTATCACAGTGAATATCGTTTGTACGTATCACAATGTGTATATTGTGTTCACATAAGATTCATTGGAATATGGTTTGCCGAATAAAATTAAATTCGCCGGAGAAATGAAAGAGAATATATGAGAGAGGATATTTATAAAATCCCTAAAATACCCTTAATTAATATTTTAAGTTAAAATTACCAAAATTATTAATTTTCTAATTTAATATTTGATTTGTGGTTGAAATTGGATCTCACGGTTAACACAAACAAAATAGTTCTCATTTTATTAGGCTCTTATGTGTGTGTGTATATATATATATATATACACATATATTTTCTAGTTGAGAAGAAGCTCATAGAGGTCCACATGGGATGGTTATATTAGTCATTACTTTTTAAATTTTGACAAAATATCATTCTGACAAAAGCTGAAAACACTGTTCATGTGAAAATTCACATAGAAACATTTGAATGATTCAACGATTAATTCAACATGACATGCCGTCTACAAGATTTGGACCACTGACCACAAAGTTTTAGGACATGACTCCTACAATAGGATACAAGTGATTTTGTGATAATATTTCAAAACGAAAATAGTTAACATCTTTAAAAAAATTAATTTATGCAAATGTTGATAACTCAAGATCGCTTAAGCTACTCGAATTCTTGAACTCACAAGTGATCTTTGAGATTTCATCAACTGAAAGATGCTTTGTCTGTCATCTTTTTGGCGCGTTTTCCAAGGTCGAATTATGAGCTTTTGATTCATTACAAATATTGTTGTGAACTTCTCATATAATTCAAGATTGACCGAATCTACAATTCGTAATACTAAACAAACTCATTGATAATGCCCTACTAAATATGGTCATTGTATGAACATGTTTTTCTATCAAGAATATGTTAGTCAATGGATAAGTAGGGTTTTTTATAAGAGATTATTCCGGGTACATCACTGTTATGATAGACGACTGAAATTAAACCTTAAAAAACTCTAACTAGAGGTTTAGTTTTCACTCCACCTATAGAATGATAAACACTAACTCTTTTCACAAAATCACAAAGGTAAGGTTTATATGCAAGAATAGATAAACCAAAACAACACTGAATCTTCATAAGGCACCAACACTGATACCAACATCAGCTCCAGAAAGCAATATGCATCGTGTCTAGAGATACTATTTGAAGCTGTGTATTGGAGCAATATATGTTTGTGACATAATCGCCGGATTGATATATTTCTTATCCACGAACCAATGTTTTATATATATATATATATATATATATATATATATATATATATATAGAGAGAGAGAGAGAGAGAGAGAGGTTGGTTCAAATAGAAACCAAC
>NC_037538.1:10491086-10541361 GCF_001531365.2 Cynara cardunculus var. scolymus | reverse complement strand
ATCTCTTGCAGTCTATGTTCATATATGTTCACCATATGAACAACTTGTTTTCATTGACAGACACAATCGTTGTTCACACGAACCCGTGACGATGTCATACGGTATGAYATTGAAAAAYATCACACCATATGAACATAGTGTTTACATTGTAAGACACAGATGCTGTTCACACGAACATAGGGCTGACATGTGAACATATATGAACATATGAACATAGTATTTACATTGCAAGACACAGATGATGTTCACATGAGCATAGGGCCGACATGTGAACATGAGTTGTGAATATGTTCATAATCGATCGTAGGTTACAAATCGGCTGGAGAATATCGGGTTCACGATGCGTGAGGATTTATTACCAAAATACCCTGTGAACAATTGTTCATAAGYADYYCAATTAATTTAATGATTAATTGATTATTTTTTAATACTCATTAATAATGACCGTTTGACCAATTTACCCTTTAAACAATTGTTCATACACATATCAATTAATACATTAATTAAATTATTGTTTATTTAATCTCATTTAATAATAACCGTTTGATGATAAAATGAACGATCAAGATCGGTTCACATAGTTTGTACCATATGATTGGTTTCTATTTGAACCAGCCCTATATATATGGACAAGATCAAATGTTAACCAAAGTTTTTGTATTAACTTTGTAAACCATGTCAACCAATCACAATCCATTCTTCTATTATGTTTCTATCATGTTCACAATTTAATGCCAAATGTAATTGAGTAATTTCATTTCCTATGTAACTCTCATACCATTAAAGGAGAGTTACAAAATCATAAAATCCTTAAAAATATACATTTATAATATTGATATTTTTATTTATTTTTTAATCTTGATTTTTCATTTTTATTGTTTAATGAGTTTTTGATTCGTGGAGGAAACACGGTAGTAAAATCTTCAGTATCGTTCAAGCTATTATGGATAAACGAATTAGAAAAAAAATCGAAAACATTGAGAAGATTAAAATGGTTTATGGTGACAATCAGATTTCGAGTTCGGGAAGTGAATAAATTAACCAAAGTGAATGTCTTGGTAATGAATTAATATTTTATTAGACTCGTTTTAATCGAAATTATGTTTATTATGATGTGTTGTGTTTTTTGTAGTTCATATTGCATTGATAACTTTTTTTAACTATTAATACCTACCTAATTCACATGTTCAAATGGAAGTACATGTATGACTCATTTTCATATTGTCATATTATCGACTTTTATGAATCATGAACCATTGTGTTCATGTTACTTATATCATATGAACACAAATGTTATTTTTTAAACTTGATACCAAATCTTTATATTTGTGTAAGTGTTTGCACCTGATGTTCATAGCGTCGGGGTTATGTGTTCATATATTTTATACGATATGAACAAGGGGTGAACACGATATGAACAAGGGGTGAACATGATATGAACAAGGGGTGAACACGATATGAACAAGGGTTGAACAACCACATAAGACCAGAAACATATATGAACAAGAGGTGGACCTTAAACGGTGTGGATGCAATGCATGTATAAAACTCCAATTGACAAAGAATCGCTCCTGAATGCGTTCATAATTAATGAACTATTGTTCAAAAACTGTTCATATTATGTTCATACCTGTTTTTTATTTATTTTCTTTCGTATAACAGTTATTCTTATTATGTTCATATTGTGTTCATAAATGCTATGCAGTCCAAGTTTATATATTTGTCAAAAAAAAAAAATTCGTATATGATACAATGGTTCATATATATATATATATATATATATATATATATATTTGTGTTCATATGTTTCTTACGTTAACAAAAATAAATTAACAAAAATCATAATTTTTTTGATTTTGTAACTCCCAATTATTGATATGGGAGTTACATAATTTTTTTATACCTAAATACCCTTTTCAACTTTGTTCACTTATGTTTATGAAATTTTAAATTTAAAAAAAATAAGTATTTATAATGATTAATCATAACCGTTTATTGAAAAATTGAATGACCAAGATCGGTTAAGAAAGTTAACACAAAAACTTTGGTTAACATTTGATCTTGACCCTCTATATATATATATATATATATATATATATATATATATATATATAAAAGAGAGATACAATTGAGAGATGTTATACTATAAAAGTTTGATATTTGGCAATTAGATATGATATTTTGATCATCTTTTGTTCATAAATCCAATTTTCTCCAAAAGTAATTTGATCGGTATAAAATGTTTAAGAACAAGAACAAAGAGAGGATCGTGGAAATCATGGAGCAATTGCCCATTCCCAAAATAACGTCCGACAAGAAAGTCTGTCTTCAACACGAGTCGGTAAAAAAAACCTTTCAGACGTAAATGTCACATTTTTGTTGTATGTTAGGTATAAATTTGTTGAAAAATTATAAATTTATTTAACACATAAGATTAGGGATATGTTTAATTGAGAAGTGATAAATATTTGAGAAGTAATAAGTGATCTTAGCCATTCATACGATTAAGATTGGTTAAGAATTGTGACTTTAACTAGTCAAGCGAAAAATATATAAGTAATTTTGTAATTTTTACACATATGCGACAAACAAGTGTTGGACTACCAATAACTTTCATGATGGTTTTTTAAGTTGGATTTGAAATTATTAAGAGAGTTTGTTGATTTGGGCTTTGACAATGTTACATATATTTTAATAAAATACTTAATTTAATTTTTTTAAAAATATTAATTAAAAAATCTATGTAAGATTGAGCAACTTTGTTTCTTATTAGTATTATAACATTATTTAATGTAGATATTTTCTACAAATTTAAATTTGTATTTGATTATACAAATTCAATTTTTTAAAATTATATATAATAATAATGAATCACATTAAAATATATTAATCAACATATTCTATATTTAATTTTTTTAACATCAGATTTGTATTAATTAATTTTTTAAATATATTATAAAATATTTAAATTTTATTAATTTTTAAATATGTTCTTTTTAATAATTTTACGGACGTATTTAGTTCATTAGTTAACTTATCAACTATCAATTAACTTATCAGTCATTAGATACGTTATCAATTAATAATCAACTTATTAACCACCAATTGACTAATTAATTGATTTGTCAAACATAACCCGACACACTATTATCATATCTACATATATTATTTTTCCTTAACTTTAATTAAATTAACCCAAATTATCAACATATCCGGTAGGGACATATTCGGTATTTACGAAAAGAAACGCGCGAAACCGCAATCGCGAGGGGAGATCCTCGTGATGTCCTTTGGCCATTTTCATCTTGCTTCCTTTGAACAATTTACAATAATGGCCACTTACTTTTAAGTAAATTACAAATACAACCCTTCAATTTAATTAAATTACAAAACAGTCCCGTCCATGGCACTATCTAATGTGGTCCAAATGAATAGTATTATCCTTAAGAATGGTCAACATTAACATGCATTTATTTGTCCTTTACACCATTTATGTCTCCTTTTGTCTTGTATTATCATCCAACCAAGGTGATGTACTTTATTCGTAAATTATCAGATTGTTCTGTTTCAATTTTAAATATAAGATTTTAACCTGTAATGTTGTCTTTATCAGTGTCATCATAATAACTTAAACTTGTATTAATAAAGTTATAAATTTTCATAAGACAAGATCTACATGTATCCTACGGTATCATGTGAAACCATAGAATTGGTTGCATGAAGTGTAGTTTTTTGAACTTTGTAAATTGTAATGGTGAACCATAGGTTTCGTTGTGTGCAACCATAAATATTGAAAGGATAAGGGTCTGTGTATAAAATTTATAAAGATATTTATTTGGTGTAACCACTTTGAAAATTTCCTATATCTGCCTCTGGATTTTCAAATATTGTTGTGAACGTTTGTATTGTTAAAAGCCTAATCATTATATAACACATAAGGTAAAACCAATCAGTTTTACATTAGGATTTTTCATGTCTCTTTTATAAGGTTCATGTGATTAGTTGAGGTGCACATAAGCTAACCATACATCCATGGTTAACATAAAAAATGCAACAATATATCTTAAAATATCTATAACAGAATATTCAAAGTTATATAAAATTTATAAAGATTGTCCAAAAGGAATGAAAAGTGAGAGAATACATTTTTTAAGAGAGAATAAATATCCAAAAATAAATTTTAGGGAAAACCGAACTTACATTAATTATTTTATATTTATTTTTGAGGAGAGAGAATATAAAATTACTATCTTCTAAAAAGTTTGTTAAAATATTAAATGTATTAAATATTTTAATAATATAATTAATGTTAAGGAGAAAATTGATGGACTTGAATGCAATTATATTTGAAAATTATGAGTTTTTTTTTTCAATTTAGAGGAACGACAACGAAAAAAAGTTGAAGATGCTTTCATAAAACTTGAAGGAGGTGGAAAGACAAATTTAAAAGTAAAAGGACTATATCTACCATTTTATCAAAACTTCACCCTTTCCGAGATGTTGATTTATAATTTCAAATCAGCCCCTCATTCTTGTGCAGTGTGCCCACCCACCCCCCTTAAACAGTAAAGTGGGAAAAGGTCTCTCCCTCTATCCCTCTCACGTATTCCTATAAATACAGTTGTTTCCCTCTCATTTTCCCCATCCTAATATTCTCTCAAATCCGCCATTAATTTTCTTCAACTGCTCCTTCACAAACTGAGAATGTCCGCCGGCGAGAACGGAGGCTCCGGCGGTTGTATCAATGGCATCAAATCCGCACTTCGCGTCATCCCTAACTTCCCAAAACCAGGTACAGTAATCTCTCGTTGGGTTGTGTAGGATACTCTGTCGGGGTGGTTTGTGAGAGCACACATAATCTTACACATTCATGAACGGTGATGGAAGTTTTGGTTTTATGATTAACAGGTATAATGTTTCAAGACATCACTACATTGTTGCTTGATCCGAAGGCATTCAAAGACACCATTGATTTGTTTGTTGAACGTTACAAAGACAAAGACATTTCTGTAATTGTAGGTAATTATTCTACTTTGGAATTTTATCCACTCCCGTTGGAATTGAGTAAATTCATCATGCTAAATCTTTTCGCCGTTTATTTATTGAGAAGTAGGGTCAAATGCCGAACTTTGTCCACCCACCCACACACACATACATACAAAACCTAGGGTAACATTATGGCAGCCAATGTTGTGCAATAATAAGCATTATTATCTTCCTTTTCCATGGATGTAGAGATGTTTTGTTGTTGTTGTTGTTGTTGTTGATATTTTATGTTTATTTTTCTATCGTGCCATTTGTGAACTAAAGTTAAGTCGAATGTCACCGCCAAAGGGGTTTGTTTAGGGACGTCCCATCCCTCTATAGATGACAAGTCTTTGATCCTGAAACAAGTTAAATCAGACCATAATATACTGTAAAATTTGTTGTTGGGTTCGTTTGTGGTGACCTTTTTTATGCCTTTGAGCTACAACAAAATCTTGAAGTGGCATCAGATGACTATTTTTTTTGTTTCCGAGTGAAATGACGTGCCAATTCAATTTTGTCTTTCAGTGGTTGATAGATAGTGGGAATTTGGGGGTAGGAAGTTGTCATTGATTACTTCCTATGAATGAATATGAGCGGCTAATAGTGGTCTTTGCTTGCTAAAGCATGTGCTCTCTCCCTTTCAAGATCCAAATTTTGGGTGGGATAATGGTGGTTCTTGTTGTTGGGGGAAGGCAGGTGGGACCTCCCCGGCGTGATGATGGATATTTGAATATGGGGACAGATCCTTTTTAATTTTGTTGGGTTTCATTTCATCACATTGTGGATTTTTAAAGATTTGCCACTATTTGGATGAGATGCTTTTGAATTTGAGCCTCAATACTCTTCACTTTCCAATGTTTTTGCATATATATTGATTTTATCCTCATCCCCTCACCCCATATGCATACACTCTCTTTATTGTTCATGATTGTATATATCTGGGTGTCAGAGTCTGATGATCAATTATTGTTGGGTAGATCTCTTGCAAAAGGTGGAGAGTCTAATGTAATCAAATGGGCTCTATTTGTTTTGTTCTCTGGTGATCACTCAGCATCATAAACAACCGTTCATTTTTTTCTTGATATCTATGTTCAGTTTCTTGGTGTCTGCAGTTCTGCCACATCTTGTCTTGTAGCATGAAATTTTTGAAGCTTTAGTTTTAAGGCCAAAGGAAAATATTACAGGCCGACATCCTTTACTGTTTACTGTCATTTGAATCTAAACCGGTCATTGGTATTCAAATGCTTTTGTATTTGGATTTCTCCTCAAATCGTAAAAGCAAAAATAGATTTCTTTATCTTCAATGTGTTGAATTTCTTTTTCCTAGTTTACCTTATCTACATATCACTAGAAACTAGAGTTATTTGTCAAGATGTCAAGCCTCACTAAATGCAATTATTTAAATTAGTGTTGATTTTGGTTAATTTAACTTCTTCTATTTGGATGTTGAAAAGTTTTTTCGATTTAAGATGTCACCTGTCTGTGAACTGAGAAAGTATCTCTCTTTTGGCTTGCGGCCCTAAATGAAAATTCTGTCTTTTTGCTAGCAAGACTGTCATGCCTCTTGGGGTTCTTCATCATGTAGTTAGAACCATTCTAGTTGTAGGTATTACATGATAAACCCAAAGCATATATACAGTTTTTGGCCCATTAGTACATCAAGACTTACCACTTGGTTGTGGTGCACCGTTAAAGCCGAGGGGATGTAGTGGAAATTGCATCTTCCCCTGGTTCAAATCTGTTAGTTGCCAGAGCCGTTGTAGCCATGCAGGTTCACCTGCGAATACCAAGCCATTTGTGGTTTCCTGGGGATTAGCAGTCCGCATAGTCTGGCTCGGATACACACGGTTACACGAAAAAGACAAACAAAAGTGGGCATAAGTATAAAAAATATTTATTATTAAAAAAATTGTATAAAAAAGTTGTTAATAATTCATTCTGATGGATTCTAACTGCACAAAAACAATTTGACATTGACTTTTGGTTCCAAACAAAAGTTAACTGAACAGCCATGCTAGGTTTGCAAGGTTACTTGCTTTCTCTTTTAACTATCATATAATGACAGTGTATTCTTTTAACTTGAAGGAATATGCCAAGTTGCATCTTTTATTAACTGACCCTTTGAAAAGTGCTATGTAGTAGTAAGTATCAACAAGCTTGCCTTAAAGGCCTCTACATTGAAGATCTCAAGATTGTTGGAGAGTATTTCCTTGCATCTCTGCATTATCATTTATTAAAAATATTATATCTATCTTTAATGTGAGTGGCTCAAATTTTCTGGATATCTATCCCACCAAATCAACCATTCAGAATTCTTGAGTCCAAATATTTGAAAACTCTATTACTTAAGTATTTATCTAAATGGTCATTGTTATCTTTACCTTGTGAGTTTCCAAACTTTAATAGTTGTCTCCATCTCACCCTTGCATTTTTTCTTAATTCCATTTTAATCCATACATTAAAATATTCAAAATAAAGAAAACAGGGTGCAGATTGCTAGGTTACAGGAAGAACAGTGATAGATAAAATTAACATTCAGCAAAGTTATATAATTCTTAATATGATTGTTAAATTTTAGAATGAAGACAGTGGCTAATTTCATATCCAGATTATTCTTAAATATGCAGGCACTTTCACCCCATTAATAGTTTAATAGATTAGTCCCGTATACCAAAAAGCTGACTTCAGAAATAATTTGTCCAAATTCCAATAAAAGTATTTACTCGTAATATCATTTTTATTAACACATCTCCATCATTCTGTTATCCACATGACATAATATATATATATTGTCAAGACACTATTTTTGTTAACAGACAGTGGACTATTGCAAAGTAGTCCCCCCGTTTTAGAATAATTAGGATATCTTTTAGGGTTGTCCTACACTAGCCATGACATTTTTAGGAAAATAGATGACCTTTTGGTCCCTTAATAATCATTAAAGAAGTAGTTGAATTCACTTTTTGTCACTAGATTAGCATAATTTGGACATGCAATAGTGTTTTTTAGTAAAAAAATTGTAGTTAGTGGCATCTAGGGATGCAAATGAATGTTAGACAAATCAAATATATGTATTCACATGTCCGTATCTGATTAAGATATCTGATACTGGAATGTCTATCTGGATTGTATCCGATGATGTTGAACATAGTTGGATATATCTATAGGGGCGGGTTCAAATGATAAGGCAGTCAACTTATGTGAAGTGCGAGAAGGGACAAATCACATTGATTTACAACACATCCAGAAGGTTCGCGTTCACTGGCCATTGCGTGAACGAGTTTTCACGTGAACTTGGTCGCGTTGCCAGTTGCCGTATCTTTCTGGACATGTAGCAAATCCCTACTTACTATAGCATCACATGTGATTTGACCCTTCTCACACTTTTCGTAAGGTGACCATCTTCTCATTTGATCCTCCTACATCTATATCCCTTACTAATCATCCACACATCCACATTTAGTATTCCAATACCGTATCAGTCCATCCGGAAATATTGTGAAAAGTTACAATACACACACATGAAATATTGGTTGAAGAAAGATGGATTTAAAGAGCAAACATAAGATATTTCATTGAAAATCAAATCATATAGAAAATATAATTTAAGAACTACAGAGAACCTTATATGCGACTCTTGGCCCTTCATATGTCCTTGATCAATTTTTTTCTTTTTATTTGTGGGGAAAGCCCATTGAGGATGAACAAATTATCGCTGCAATTGATCACGTCTTGAATGACATACATAATCAATTTTTTTCTTTTTATTTGTGGGGAAAGCCCATTGAGGATGAACAAATTATCGCTGCAATTGATCACGTCTTGAATGACATACATAACCAATATAATGGAAGTATCACGAAACAAAAACAATAAACCAACACAAACCAAAACAATTCCCCCACCAGAACATAAAATACATAAATGTATTAGTCTGTAGTCACAATGTTGAATTAGTTTTGTATCAATCAAATTTATGTATAAAGCTTATGTCGTTCTGATCTTGGTCGTTCCAATTGGACAGAACTTTGTATCTGTTTTCTATCTCCCCATATCTCTTTTATTGTTTCTTGGAAATATACTTTTAATTTTTGTTCTTGTTACTTGTATATTTTTTGCTTCTTGTCTTTTAGCAAATGCCATAACTTATTGCACCCAGTTTGGGAGTTATTGCCAGGTTATAGTTTAGAAGATACTACTTTGTCTTAGCAAGTATAAGAGTTGGCTGAAATGAAGTTTACATCTAATATTTTTTGGACTACTATGATACTATCTATATATCCTTGAGATAAGATGAGTAAACCATATGTACCTAGTATATTCCACTCGGAAGTAGGGTCTGGGAGGGTAGGATGTATGCATTAATTTCTTCTAATCCTAGGCGTTAAGGGGCTGTTTCTGTGAAACCCCCCCGACTTGTGACAAGGTGTTGGAAAGATTCGAAAGTATTTTTTAGAAAAGCTTTGAAGATTTTGAAAAGCCTGAACTATGCAGCATGAGAGCTGCAATTAACAGATTACAAGGTAATGTATATGACTGTGTTAATGGCTAGAGAAACCAAGCTGGATAAGAAGATTTAGCTTGGTTTGTTTTGCTCTGAGAAGGTGGGTCCTAATGTGATTAATTCTCATGAATTAAACTCGAATAGAGTTTATGAACTCACAAGCTTACAGAAAATTGAGCCTACATCGTAAGTATGAAGATTAATAGCGGCACTAGATGATTCCACGAGGTTGATGCTAAAGCCCAATCCTTTTGGCTAATATATATCAGACATGACCTCTCCTTAAACAAGCCACAATTCAATCCTAGAGTTCTTCAAATTTTGACAAAGGGTCACTAATCTGTTTGAGTAATGCTATATCCTCCTAAAGGACACTTGGCAAAATAATGTATTATTTAGATTTTTGCAGTTAGGTCTTGTTACTTTTATATATTTTACCTTTTGTCATTTAGCAAATGCCATAACTTGTTGCAACCCAGTTTGCTCAGGAGTTACTCCCAGCCCCAGGTTACAGAATAGAAAATACTACTTTGCCAGTTTGCCTTAGCATGTAAAAGATTTGGGTGAAATTAAGATTATAAATCGTGTGTGGGTAATGTCTGGTCAACACATCATGTGTGTATCCCATGTGATTTTACTCTAGAATCGCATGTTATTTGGCCCTTCTCATATTTCTCGTAAGTTGACCGCCTTCTCGTTTGAACCCGCCCTTGTACAAATATATATATATATATATATATATATGGGAAAATTGCACCAAAATGGAACCAACTTTCACCTAATTTCTATTTTGGGGAACCAACTTTCAAAATCGTCATTTTGGGGAACCAACTTGCACYTRATTCCTATTTTGGGGAACCAACTTGCAAAATAATTATAGAAAAATAACTAAAAATCGTTTTTTTCCAAAAATTAATGCAATAAAATCTATTTTTCATTTCAAATCTCGTTTTTTTAATTCAGATATCAAATTGAACATTTTATAAAAAAAATCCAAATTACCACAATAATAATTGTTTTTCACTAATGCAAAAAAATCAATTTAATAGAAAAAAATTAATTGATGCAATAAAAAATAAATATTAAATATCACATTCAAGATTTTTATATCTAACTAATTGCATCAATTAATTTTTTTCTATTAAATTGATTTTTTTTGCATTAATAAAAAACAATTTTTATTGTGGTAATTTGGATTTTTTTTAAAAATGTTCAATTTGATATCTGAATTAAAAAAACGAGATTTAAAATGAAAAATACATTTTATTGCATTAAGTTTTGGAAAAAAATGAATTTTAGTTATTTTTCTATAATTATTTTGCAAGTTGGTTCCCCAAAATAGAAATTAGGTGCAAGTTGGTTCCCTAAAATGACGATTTTGAAAGTTGGTTCCCCAAAATAGGAATCAAGTGCAAGTTGGTTCCCCAAAATGACGATTTTGAAAGTTGGTTCCCAAAATAGGAATTAGGTGAAAGTTGGTTCCATTTTGGTGCAATTTTCCCAATATAATATATATATATATATATCCTGAAGATAAGATACACATAGAAGAAAATAAGGCGTGGGTTTGTACATCTTGGTAAGTTTCTCCCAAGATTCCATGTGGTTTATGTTTTCATTTAGTACAAGAAAGTAGCATGCAAATTTCTCCTATGAATGTTCTACGGCTCTTCACTGCTGCTGTCGTTTTCATTTATTCCCTGGTTTAACTTTTCATTACCTATTGAACATACTTGATGGCTGCTCTTGCACCATAATTCTTTAATATTAAATTTTTCATGGGATCCATCTTTTTATGCCTGATCATGGCTCCATCACAAAATTTAGATGGATAATACTTTTCCATGTATGCTTATGTGAATGTTTCCTTTATTCCAGGAATCGAGGCTCGAGGTTTTATATTTGGTCCTCCAATTGCACTTGCAATAGGAGCAAAGTTTGTTCCATTGAGGAAGCCAAAAAAGTTGCCTGGTACATTACATCTTCCCTTGTTATATTCTCCTTGACATAATTTGGATGTAGAGGTCCTTGATATAATTCGAATGGTAAAGGCCCAACTCCCAAGCACACCTAAACCAGGTTGTTCTGATGCAAGTTAGGGCCTATAATTCGAATCTTAGATCAAGGGTGGGAATAGGATTTGGGGCTGTTTGGTGGTTTTCATGGCAATGTGTTTTTGCTGATGTCAGTGAAGGTGATGAAGTGGCACTAATGAAGCTTGAAGGACAATATATTTGTTTCCTTGTACCTTCTTATTTTCTGTCTTTTTGGCATCTATATGAAAGCATGTGAGTTTTGGTCTTTGAACAGCAATGTTATTGCCATACCTAACAAACCTGTGAAATCTTCTTGTCACCCTCTTTGTAGTGATCCGGGCTTCAATGAAAATTACAGTGGCGATGATCAAGGTTTTGAAAGAGGAAAACATGAGGCGAGGCATAAGCCTCATGGTGAACACCTCGACGATAACAACAAAAATTCATAACAAACAACATATGATTACATGTCAAACTATTGAAGTCTTAAAATTACTAGTTACAAGTCTTAAAAACATGAACTAAATAATTAAATCTTCAAGAAGTCATCAGTTTCATGATCATTATCATTGTTTGACTTTTTGAAGGGTTATCAAATGGTGTAGCTCGATCATCATCTCCGTAATCACTGTCATCTCCTCCAATTTCATTCATCTCACCCGAATTTACTTTAATATCTTTGTTTTTTCCTACATTATTTCATAATATATAAGCATGAGTAAATTATAAAACTATTTTTGTACTTCATAATAAAAATATATATAATTACGAATTTGTAATGAGCTCTAAAAGTAACCTCTCTTTGGTGATTGATTTCTTTTCTTCTTCCTTGGTGCTAAACTTTTGCTTTCATGCTCAATTGTCCTGCCAAGTTCAATTGCTCTACTATTTACCTGTTAATGCCAAATTGTTGTTGATTCTTTTCAAGTGTTTCTCAGCTAACTTTGCTCAGCCTTTTGTTTCCTCATGTTGATTTACCTGTCTATGATGCATGCATACATTTTTAAGCAAAGACAATATGTGATATACGTGGTTTTATAATTTCAAAACTTGTAAATAATTCAAGTGGAAGTTTCTGTAACAATGCATATCATTTCATGTATTTAATGTGTCTACGTGCATACAACTGTCAACTGGCTATGTTATAAATAACGCATTATGGTGCCAAGTAAACCCCTGTGGCTCGATCTAAGGCGTGTTATGGTGCAAAACGTGGGATTTTTTTATATATATATATTAATTTATTGGTTATTATTTACAGCTGATAGTATGACCTCATTGAATAGAAGACTTGATTAAAAGAAGGAAAAATTACATCTAATATAATCTAACACACTTTTTGGTATCTAATATAATCTAACACACTTTTTGGTATCAAATTTTGTAAGCTCCATATATTTGATTTCAATACATGGTTTTTCTTTCTTTTATTGTTTTTATATGAATTTAATTTGTTCAACACAATGACACACGCATAAGTTTGTCGTCTTAAGCCACGCCTTGAAAAACGTCGTGATGTAACTGTAACTCATAAAGCTTGAGGTTTGACACACCATGCCTACCTTGGTTGTAATAGCATCTTCATTTGAACTTTTCACCAATGGTTCAGGAAAACTCATCTCCCCCACACAATCTAGTTATGTTATTTGGATTCCCCAGTCGTTTATGCTAATGCGATTTCAAAACCCTAGCCACCCTAGCAGGGATTTCCTGTCAAAACCCTAGGTTCCCCCATCACTAATTGAAACCCTAGCCGCCGTCACCATCTCCAGTCAAAACCTTAGGTTCCCCCATCACTAATTGAAACCCTAGCTGCCGTCACCATCTCCAGTCAAAACCTTAGCCATCACCGCTATCGTTGAACAGCTTGGTGTTGTGTCTAAACATCCAAACTTGAAGGTTTTTAGGTGCCTTTATGTGAACAATAGAGTATCAGTTCCTCGGGGCAAATTTCCTAATATGCTGGTTTCTGCTTTGATTTCTTTCGAATTCAAGTTGTTGTCACATACTTGCTGGTACTTTTGTTGCTTTGGTTTAAAAAAGATCAATTTGAATGTGAGTAGCCCGTTCATGAAACACAATAACAGATGCAATATGAAGAGCAAGTTGGTTGTCACACCATATTTACACCGAGACATTGTGCCATAGCCCTATATTATGACTCTGCCTGGTTGTGAGATGACATTTTGCTTCTTGCAAATATATGATATCTTCTATCCATTTTGGAACCTGCCCAATTTGCATATGGAAAAACATTCCATATGACTCGTTGTCTATGATTTGCATACACAATACCACGTCCAAGTGCTCCTTTCAAGCAACAGATGATTTGTTCAACAATGGAGATGACATAAACTGAATGACCATAGTAACATGATCTGCCACTTTAAGATAATTCAACTTCCCAACCAACCTTCGATATTTCTCAGGATCTCCGAGTAGTTCCCCTTCTCCTGTAAGGTGCATATTAGGAATCATTTGAGCACAAGAAGGTTTTTCTCCCAATTTTCTTGTCTCAGTTAACAGGTCAAGGACATATTTTCTTAGATAGGAAGATTCATCTTTTTTACTTCTTGCAACTTCAAATGCCCAAGAAATACTTTAGCACCCCTAAATTCTTTGTGTAAAACTGAGTATGAATGGGAAATTGTGTGTATATATATGTTCATGTACATCTCTTTTCAATTGAAAACTCAATTACCAATTCGTACATTATGCTTTATCAGAATTACAATCGTTGGCTTTATAACTACAGGTGAAGTGATATCAGAAAAGTATATCTTGGAATATGGGTCAGATTGCCTTGAAATGCATGTTGGAGCAGTTGAATCTGGAGACCGAGCTCTGGTTGTTGATGATCTAGTTGCTACTGGTGGCACTCTTTGTGCTGCAATGAACTTACTCGGTATCTCTTTCAAACTTTATCCACCTGAATGGGGATTCTTTTCACTTCCTTAATATGCAACAGTAATAAATAGTACTAAAGATTAATGTCTCTAGTGGCTTATGGACACATTTCAATGTTAACAAGTAGAAATTATATGCTCAAGTAGTCAAAACATGCATATCCTGTAAAAATACATTGGCTCGAAACTAGTTATATCTCCAGTTAACTTGTTTGTGTTCCTTGCATTTTGAACTATCTAAAGTTAGGGAAACTAGCCACTCATATGTTTAGATGGAAGTCCTGATAGTTTAGTTTATGAAGTAAAAGCTGCAAGTCTGATTAAATATTTGAACTCCAAATTTATAGTTAATCTGTGGTGGAATGCTGCTTTCTGTCTTTGTACTGATTCTCCAAAACGGAGAAAAATGAAGATTTTGAAGTTTTTAACCTATTTTCTTTGCTCCAATAGAACCTCCAAAATGGAGAAATTAGGTCCAAATTTGGAGAACTGTCAGAGATTAAGTGCCCACCAATGAAAGTGGAATATATCATCATTTCATATAAAAAAATTGAAAATTTGTTGGGATATTAAATATTTTAATGAAATAAGTAATGTTGAAATCTTCAAAAAGAATAGAGAAACTGTTGGAGTTGAATGTAATTTTCTTTAGAAAGTTGAACTTTTTTGCTTCTCAATTTTAAAGAATTTATGGTGAATATGTTGGAGATGTTCTTTGTTACTTCATTTTTGTGTTAACAATACCTCATTGTCTTTTTGTTTCCCAGAGCGTGCTGGAGCTGAAGTTGTCGAGTGTGCCTGTGTGATCGAAGTACCGGACTTGAAGGTACGTCTATAAAAATAAATATATTGAAACAAGCACCGGTATTCATTTCACTTTAATAAAAATAGAACAGATGAATGTTGTTGTCTCAAGTCAATATCATCAATTTATTTGCAATGATATATCAAACGAACATATAAATTTTAATTTACGGAAAGAGAAAAAAGAAATCATTTGGTTTATCTGAGTAGCTAAATTTCCTTATTGTAGGGTCGGGAGCGGTTGAGATCACACGGGAAGCCATTGTACGTGCTTGTTGAGTCGCAGTTTGAGCCGAATTCACAATGATGACGACGATTATGTTATCTTTTGTGCATTATGGAAAAAGTGTACATTAGAGGGCTGTTTTTGGCCATAACTCTCGTTCGTATATGTCCCAAGTGGTAAATTTTGGTGATAAAACATGTGAGGCTCAGACCACTCGTTTAGGGTTCGAACTGGATTTCTCACTTGATTCTTTCTTTTTCATCTGGATGGATTTATACATACCGATGACTATCCAAAATGCTATTTGCAATGAATTTGATTTTTTAATCTACTGTTAAAAACTTGTGTTTATGTTATTCGTTAAGCTTGTAATTTAAATATATAATGTTAGAATTCTTCTAAAAACATGTGTAGTGTTTAGTACTTGGATTGCAAATTATGATGGAAGTGATAAAACCAACAATAGACATACAACTTGGGGTCATATAAACTAGTATGTTTTCGTGAGACTTGAGTTTACAAAATAATCTTGGATCTTCATAGCAAAACATTATGAATATTCAAAAAAATACCAAACCTTCACAGGGAAAACATTTTGAACGTTTGTTTTTGTACCTTTATAGTGTTTTATCTGTGAAAGTTTAGTATGTTTTTGAGGCTTCAATCACAATCTCTGAAGTAAGTTGATCTCATGAAAACCCAACCTACATGCATAAACATAATAACTAATGTTTTTGAGGCTTCAATCACAATTTCTATTTTAACCACAAGGGTGGTGCCTCATTGGTTTGAGCTTGGCTCCAAAGGTCAAAAGTATCAAAAGGTCTCAGGTTCAAATCCAATGAGAAATAAAAATCCCTTTTGTGGCCACGGAAGTTCAAATGCGGTGACTCCAAACTATCTGTAAAGCAGGTGGTCGCCCAAGAATTAGTCTGTTCGCATAGCAGATTATATATCCAGGTTAATAAAAAAATAATAATATTTAAGAGTTAAATGCAAACTTAGTTGATGTGGTTTACATAATTTAATGAGTAAAATACTTGAAAAGAATTATCAACAAAATATGTCCTTATAGTTTCAACTTTATAACATATATGAGCCCTTCGACTCAATTAGTGCTAAATTATGATATATTTAACATATTTTTATATATTTAACATATTTTTATTAATTATGCTATAAGAGATATGAGCCCTTCAACTAAGATTCCTTTAAGTCACGAGTAGAATACATATTTTCAACTAATTAAAATAAAACATTTATCAAAATTATATTTTATTTGATTTAAAAGGTTTCATGGAAGGAATGTTTCTAAAAATATAAAATATTTCATCCCAAAATCTAAACTTCAATTTTAGTTTAGTTATTTTGCTCATTATATTTAAAGATATATGTTTGTGCCACCAAATTTTATTGATTAAAATGAGAGATTCAATTCTAAAATAAAAGTTGAGGGAAAGACCAAGTCTGTTACTAAAATAAAAAGTGGTTTGATGGACCAAATCCGTTACTATAATAAAAAGTAGTTTACGGGACCAAATTTGTTATAACATAAAAAGAAATTTGAGGGATCAAACCCGTTATTGAAAATGAAAGTTGAGGGAGAGGAGGGTGAATAGACAAAATCGCCCCTCACTAACGGAAACTTAACTAAATGAATCAATACAAGAGACCACATCCGTTACAAAAATGAAACTATAAAGACGTCCTTCATTAATAATTTTTTTCATTGATTGATCTTACTCGTTAATTTATATAAATCAGAGAGACCGAATTTGCATTTAACTCAATAATTAATTATTATATTTTTTGATTAATTAAATGACAATTTTATTTTTAATTGAGCATACAATTAATTTCATTAACATTTTATTCTCAAATTTGGGGATTAAGAAAAGAAGTGAAGAATTTTTTTTTTTATTTGTGTTCTCAAAAATGAAGGAAATAAAAGAAAATAAAATAATTTTTCATGTTTTTAAACAGAAGATAAAGTAAAGAAAAATTTCATTTTTTTAAATAAAATATTTAAAAAATAGACCCTTTAAAATTAAAAGGTGGTAGTTTTGTAATTTTAATAATTTTTAAGGGGTTTTAATTTGTTTTCTTTCCTTTTTTTCTACGTTTGTAAAATTTATCATTGTTTTCATTCACTTTTGATTCCTTTCACTGAAAAAAAAAAGTTTTGAGAACACGACTTTTTTTTACTTTCCTCTATTTCTCCTCCATTTCCTTTTATTTGTAATAAAGATGTAAGTTATTATATGCTCGCGAAACGTGTTACATATTGATACTGTTGGGGAGCATGTAAACCTACAAGGTCGTACACAAAGAATACTTTTGTTTTCATTTATACAAATTTGAATTAAATCAAGTGGGTTATAGATATAATTATTATTGAATGATTATTATGAAAATGTGTATTGAAACGTAATTATTATAATTACAGGATGTTATCTATAAATATGTATAATTATATTAAAGTTTAAGATAATTATATATATGTTACAAATAATCATTAAACCTTATTTTGAATCACAGTCTATTTGTAATTCAAACCATATAAATAAGGTGTTAGACTTAATCAAGTCTAACTGATCGAAAGATTAGAATTTAGCCTCAAGGAAAAATATAGAAAAGAAACATTTTCTTTTCATGTGTGGAGAGAAGACCTGCTTTGGTTTCTATGTGCTCAAACGATACCAACTCCCGATCTATAAAGGTACAATTCTAAACACCCTCCGGTGTGTAATTTAATTAAATATATCATTGGATCCGGGTATGAGTTTTAGATAAGAAAAGTTTTATGATTTTAATTTTGTGACCAATTAAAGATAATCTTTTCGCTACATAAACGATTGCAAATTTACTTTAAAATCCAATAAAAGGTTTCAAGAACACAACACAATGGTAGTGGAAAGAAGACATTTTTTTTTTAAGTTGCCACTTATTTTTAATCTTGGTATTCATGCGAACTTGAATGTGAATCCTATGCGAGGCCCAGGCCCAACACTAAATTTCGATCGGGCCAATTCTTCAACCCAAAAAATTCTTGGTTAAGCCTGTTGGCCCTCTTTTTCCAACCCAAAGCTTGACTTGACTTGACTTGACCGAGCCCGGATTCATTTTTGCTTACTAAAAACCAGCTTGGAAGGCCCAAATAAAAATCCAAAAAGCCCAAACCTTACGTATCTCTAATTTTATGGGACCCTAGAAATAACAACCCAAAAAATATTCGGTTGCTAGAGTAGAACTAATGGGAGGAGCCTGTCTAATATTTATTTGTTATTTTGTAATAAACTAAAATAGAAATATGCCGTCACCAGTCTAATACATGGATCTCATCTGCAGTTTTAATTAAATACAAGGACCAAATATGTAATTACTCTAGAAGTTATTATTTAAATATAATGTCTCTTGGGCCTTAATTTTGTAACCCGCATTATTGGGCCCATAAGTTTAAAACCCAATTTGGTTCAATCTAAAACATGATGTTTCGCCGGCAACTGTAACTGTAACTGACACAACAACTGTGGTCTGGACGGTCAATCGGAATCGGATTAATCCACCATGGAGGAACCAGCGCCACCTCCACCGCCGCCGTCGTCGTCAACGTCAATATTCCGCCAGGTAATCAACTCCGATACAACTGTTTCCCTCACTATCCACAACCTCACTCAACCCATCCTCCCTCGTTCCTTCCTCAAGCTACTTGAAATCTCCGGCGATGGCCGCCTTTTCTTCCCAATCCTCCTCTCCCTCCTTCTCTCCCCTCTACCCTCCACTTCTCCACTCCTCCTCTCCTTACTTATTAACTTTCTCATCGGATCTCTCCTCGATCTCCTCCTTGTCGGTCTCATCAAACATCTCGTCCGCCGCCCTCGCCCTGTCTATAACAAAAACATGTTCCTCACTTTTGCCGTTGACCACTGGTCCTTCCCCAGCGGCCATGCTTCTAGAGTTTGCTTCACGGCTTCCTTGTTTTACCTTTCCTCGGATTTAATCCCTGACATATTCCTCCAATTGAAGTCTGACATGTTAGGATCTGATGTATTTGAGAGTGTTAAACGTTTAAATATGATTGTTATAGCCTGGGCAACTGTTACGTCGGTTTCTAGGGTTTTGCTTGGACGGCATTTTGTGTTTGATGTTGCTGCTGGCGCTGGATTGGGAGTTCTTAATGCATCATTCGTCTTTCACTTTCTCAATTGTGAGTTTTTTAGCTCGATTCTTTCACGGAAATTGTCATGGTAGCTATCATTGCTGTTCTGTTTCGTATTGTGTACAATTTATATGAGAATCATCGTTTGGAATCTTGTTTATGACAATTTTATCAGAAAATCGTACGATCTTATTGTTGTATAGTTTTAGTAGTTACAAGTAATTTGGATTGGTCGACTGATATTTTAATCTTCTATGAGGATAACAAAAGTCTTTGGGTTACGTTCATCTTTCTATCTCTTCCAATGGTGATTGATTTGTAACTTCACTTGCTCAAGGTGAATGTTTGGAAACTGCAGTTTATGGCTAAATATATTAATTGAACAAGTTCCCATTGAAATAGGATCCACACAAGGAAAAGCACTTGCCATTCGTTGGTTATTAGCGGCATCCCGAAAACGTCCATTTCTCAGATTTGAAGTAAACCATCTCTATGTTTTTTAAGAACTGCTTATGTATTTGGAAGTCATGCAGTTGATGGTGGATGTGGGATCTTTGATGAGTAACCGGAGGAATTTACACATCGCTGATAAAGAAATAATAGATCAGTGAATACTTGTGTTTGATGTCATAAATCCAAAGTGACAGGCAGCTTTTGATCAATCTTAAAAATGAGCCAGACACAATTTTTTATTGATCCATTAACCCATGAGCAGTTGCGGACACTTGCTTTGTGGTGTTCAACATTTTCCAATTAAATATTAATAATCAGTTGAGTTATGGGCTTGCAAGGCCTACCTTTGTAGGCTACTTATTGGATGCCATGCTGCATTGATTTGATGCTTACATGATATTGATATTAATGCATCATGTACAGTTATTAACCTTTTGAAGCTGTAATCTATTGACCTGGTGGCATATTTCATGGTGTAAGCCGAATATGCAATTACATGTTGATGAGTGGGATCAAAGCTCTGTTAACACAATTTTACTATTTATTTATTTTTTGGTAATTATATATGTGCATTATGATGATGAATGATAGATGGTTAGCAGCTATCCAAACTAACTGTAAATCTATTTAATGATTCTGTTTCTCCAATGTACAGTTAACTACTAGATGATGGTGGTTATTTATTTCAAAATTTGTAGTCATCGAGTAGAATTTCTTAACCTTTTGGGATTAAGACTTTCAACTGAAGTTAGACCAATGTTGCTTGCAACTACAATACATATTAGGTGTTTTGTGATTTTGTAAGTATTGCAACTCTATATTATGTAGGTTTAGTATAGCACCGTCCTTGGGTACTTTATCATATGTATTAAAGAAATTGACATACAAAGGTGCTGAGTTGACAATTGACTTTGTTATTTTAGGTTTTTGTCATCGTCCCTCTGTTCAATTTTTGATGTTCATGTTTTGAAACGAAATATGAAGACCCTGAATAAATTTGAGCAAGTTTCGCATTGCTCATTGAAATTATGGTTATTAGTGATAAAAAAGAGGACAAATTATTCGTAGGATGTTTGTTATAGTACCAGTTGCACGGTGGTGCAGTGGTGATGGTAGATTGGCATGATCTCACGTGTTATAAATCCGTAGTCATTTGGGATCTTAGCCTCTTACTAAATGCTCTTTGCAACTATTAAATTTCAATGGACATAGGCAGCCTGATTGCATGCTATTCCAATTGGCATTACGACTTTCACAGGTTAAGTAATATATTCCTTAATTTAGTGCAGTATCTGTTGATGCTTGTTGATGTAATGCTTCTTAAGTTTGTTGCGTGGCTTTATCCTTCCAACATGTGATCTGTTCTCTGGAGATGGAGTGTTTGTTA
Source organism: Cynara cardunculus var. scolymus (assembly GCF_001531365.2). Lineage (NCBI taxonomy): Eukaryota > Viridiplantae > Streptophyta > Magnoliopsida > Asterales > Asteraceae > Cynara > Cynara cardunculus. The sequence continues at coordinate 10,519,858 of NC_037538.1, read as the reverse complement.
TTCGTTAACCACTATCATGTCTGTGTGTAGAAACCTTATGTGGGCAGTGGCTTCCTTACCAATAACTTTTATTATATATGATCTCAAACACCTCCAACTCCCCAAAGAGGAAAATGAAAGCCAATAGTAGGAGTTGACATGATGGCTTTTCTTTTCTTCTACTATCTTGCTTGTCTTCCTTATCTTTTTCTTAATTTACATTATGATGAATTTGGTGCTATTTTCTGATGATGAATTTGGAGTTAAATTCATTTCTCACTTGTGCCTCTGTATGTTATTTACATGTTGAATATATCAGCGGATGTTTTGTTTTGTAAATCAGATCCTATATTTTGTTTAACGATGGCGGTTTTGTGTATCTATAGGATAGGGTTCAAACGAGAACAACACCCTTTTGTGAAAACGTGAGAACACCTATATCACATGTGATACTGTAAGTCATCACATATGATACTACATTAGAAAGCCGGGTGACTTTTGGCCGTGACCTAGCCAAGTTGCGCATACACCCCTGGTTTCCTCCCATATGTGTATACACACACACACATATATTTCATATTATGCACTCCCATATATATATTTCATATTACGCACTCCATTTATAAATTATCAAAGCTACAAACTTATTTGAGTTTTTTATATAATACTATGGTTATTGTTCTCTTAGAAAGTTGCATCAACCATTTAACTATATCCATCTAATTTTAGATCTTAGGATTTTAGACCTCATTAAGAATGTACGTTAGAATTTTTGAATAGAAGGAATCCTATTTGCTGGACATATACCTCTACTTAAGAAGAAAAAGACAGAAGCTACGAGGTCCATGGAAAATTGTGAACTACAAGATAATAGAACGGTCTTACTTTTGTGAATCAAAAAAAAAAAATCATTTCCTTCCCCCTTGAAATCTTGAGATGTATGCCTGATATGTTCTTCATAGATGCCATGCCAGTTGTGCCCCAAAACAATTTTTTATATTTATGTGTGGTGTAAAAGGAGCCATGTATTCATAAATCTCACATTGATTGATTGGTTGATGGTTTGAATGATTTCAGAGTGTGATTCTTAACGTCTTTTAATCACTTGTAGCATACTAGCATTATTTATCTGTAATTGTGTTTGGTTTGATTTGTATTCAGATGCATTCGTTAGCTTCGTTCTAGCATAACAATTAAATTTTGGTTAAATGCTCGTATGGGATGATCCTGATTAGTTCTATTAGTGGAAGACACTGCCATTTCTTATCATCAATAGTTAAAATCTTAGTGGGTCATTGGTACTGCTCTTCCATTGCACTTGCCGTTACAAAGGGGACATACCAACTTCAGTTCACGTTCCTTCGATTAACCCTTACATCATACTTGCCGGAGCAAAAAAGGTGACAAGAGTTCACAGGTTGCTTTTCCACCGAGTGGTTGCTGTGTATACTTGATACTGTAGAATTGATTCTCTTAATGTGGACTTACCAAAGACCTCTGTATGCCATTCTTGTTCATTATTGTGGTTATGCTGTTGAATCTGGAGACATGCTTTATCAAAATGAGGTGTGAAACCCTTTCTCCATAAATTTTGAGTTGACGTGTGGGGTGCTAATATGGTGCCCTTGAGGGAGCTAAATGGATCCTAGTTCCATGTTTCACATTACTGATTCAGAGATTGCCTCAAGTTTATTTTACCTGGGTGTCCTACACGAATGAAGGCATATGTAAAGCTTCTTTAATCTAGATGTCCCACTTTAATAGGGTGTCCTTGAGTTATCTACATGTTTTGACTGGAAATCTTTTTAATTGGTGGCACGTTGCATTGCAGAAAACAACTTAGGTGGTCCCTAACCTAACCAAAACTAATGACATCAAGCTTCAAATTTGTGGTGATAAGCCTTGTATAATTTGTCTACCTGAATTGTGAATGGTCCCAAAACATTTAGCTGTCTGTTGATAAATGAGTTTTTGTTTTCCTGTGGAATCGATGGTAAATGGTATCCAAATAGTGTCACACATCTTATATTTTGACTTGGATTTTTATTCATCATGCTCATGTTAATATGGTATAGAGGCATTGAACTGAGATACTTGAGCCATTTTAACTCTATATTATTTGGCATTTTAACTTGACTTGCTAGCTTTGTGTCTTGTGATTAATAAGGTTCAGAAAGATCTGCACGAGCAGTCTTTATCTCTGTTCAATAAACCCCCTGTTGTTGCAGGTAGCACTGCAAATGATTTAAATCACATTGATGGTATGCAGGCAAAATATATTGAATTTTTTACTTGATGTTGTTAATACTTCTTTTCAGTTCCTTCTTGCAGAACAATTATTCACACACAGACAAGAGGCACATCCTGTGTGTAGATGTTTTTGAAAATATAAGGTATCTACGGAATAATTATGATATTGCTGTCATTGCACCAATAGCCCAAGAGTTGGTAGGGGCCTATCCTGGTCAATTTTATATCAGAATCTTGAAATGTGAATACATTTACTAGTCAAAGTATTCTCTCCTCCTATACTACTCCCCTATGAAACGCCCAGAAGCACATGTAAATTCCTTCATTTTTGTTGTCATTATTCATAGCTTTTGACTTGGTTTTAAAATTAAACATGTCTGTTTTAAGACAATATATACAAAGGAAAGAAGAAAAAGAGTATTTGTTCATGATCAATCATATATCCTCTTAAAAGAATTCTAACAATGTACTTATTGCGGAGTTTAAATTTTTATCAAGTATTGATTATTGGTAGGAGTATTTTCTTTATAGATTATTTATTTAATTGGGTTATAGTAAAAGAGGACCACATCTGGACATTTGACCAAATTTTTTTGGATAATGGGAAGAAAATGAATCTACCTTAGCTGTGTGTATGTAACAACCCAATGTTGATTCATGATTGATTATAGATAACATGGGCAGGGAGTTTCAGAGGAGGAGAAATTTGGACTGACATTTGAAAGAGAAGTGTAGGAATTTGAACAAGAAAAATATTGGAGAGCTGAAGGAGACAGATCAGCACTAGAAAATATGTCCCCACCTGGGGCCCACTACATTAGAAGAGGTTAACCTCAGGTGCTTGTGTACCTGCTTTATTCTGTGAGGCTCATTTTTAGTTTTTATTTATATACATGTCTTTAATTGATTGAATCATTACTTCGTTGAGATATTTTTGGAAATAAAAAGTGGGAAAAAAAGAGCTTATTTTTTAGCTCTCTGATCAGATCTTTGACAGACCTATCACAAAAGAAGGGTTTTTTTTTTCTTTTTAAATTTTTGAGAAGGTAAAAACCCCAATTTATTGTTTAGTTCTCTGAACCAACATTGTTTTGGTTTTTTTTCCAAATAGTTTGGAAAGATAAAGCAAAAACAACTGAAATTGACAAATACTAAGGAAGGTAAATCTTTCTGCCATTTAATGCTTGCTCTGAGTTACTCGATAATTAAATGGGAAAGAGGGTTTTCTCCATATTTATTTATTTTAAACATGCTTTTAGAAAGAAAAAAGAAAAAAGGACCTTTTTTTTTTTTTTTGCTCTGATCAGATCTTGTTTTCCATACATACATGTTTTCCCTTCTCTTTTAATATTTATTTATTTCTACAGCAGAAATTGACAAATACTGAGAGCAAGGTACAACTTTCACATATGAGGTAGTAAAAGAGAAAAGCAACTATAATTGTATTGCTTTGAATTCATCATCTTTCAGAAAAAAGAAAAGAAAAAAGATGACATTCTTTTTCCCTTGTACCCTTTGCTTTTTCTGTGACAACATAAGTAGCATTCCAGAATGGGGGGCTATGAAATGGGGAGGGAATATATATAATTTACGGTACAAAAAACAAGACTTGATATTTGTTGCATCAATGCCCCCAATGGGCACTGAATGATTGTACCTAAGACCATCAGATGCGATCCAATGGCTAGAGTCAATAGATCGGTGCACTTGCACATACCTAATCCGTCTGCCCATGCCTGCTTTAATTGATTTTTAGTGAAAATTCAACCTCTGGCTTAACGTACCAATGTGCATGTTCTTCAACAATGATCATATGATGTATCTAAGGATTAAACCTATGGTTCTTTCTGGTTCAGATACTCTTACTTGGTTTTGTGGGACCCTATATAACTAGCATACTATGATTTATGCACGGTGTTATGTCATTTTTCTTCGGTTATATGTTGTCTTTCCTGTAGGTCCATATCGTGAATGAGATCCACGTTCCAACTCTTAATTTCAATGGGACCCGTGTGAATGTTTACAAGTTCATGTCGTCCCGCCCTCTGTTCTTTCACAAATGTACGTATGTACGCCATTCAACCGTTTTAATGAGATGTAACATATGTATTGGAGATTGTACCTTCCTTGGATTTGATTGTATGCATGGTAGTAGTAGCAGAAGCTCAGGAGGGGTCAGTACTATGTTGTTGCATGCATGAGTAGTCAGTACCGACAGGTGATTCAATAATATTAAAGTTGTTTGCTTGAAACATGATTTACCTATTTGGTAACCATGAAGTCATTGACTTTTAAACTCCATTAATTTAGAAGGAAATATTGAGGTTTGTTTAGACTAATGATTTAACAAAGAATATATGCTTGTTGGGTTATTGGTTTCGAGTTGGGATGATCCCACCGTCTTTATCGTATTAGTTGCCCTAAGTTGTCATGAAAATGATGTGTACGTCTAAGCCCGAGTTTTTAGTTAGGGAAATATATCATTTTCGGTTGAAGAGATTATGATAAGTTAATGTGTAGATAGAGATATACAAAAGAACCAAGTCTCCGATGCAAAAAGCTCAATCTTGAGAGCTAGCTCAACGGGCAGATAAAGGCTAGGCTTTGTGGCTCCTCCCCATAGGTCGCTAGTTTGAGTCTCCTTAAGGCACTACAAGCTGAACCGGACACTCAATGTTAACATAAAAAAAAACCATCAAGTGACAAATAAAAGGTAGGTATCGGGGCTCTTCCCCAGAGGCTGTTGGTTCGGACGATAGGGATTTTTGTGGTTGTTATCTTCAAAGACCCTATGGGATAAGTAAGGTGTGTGACGTCCACACCGCCAAAAGAAAAGAGAGAAAATGGCTGTAGGGCCTAGTTCTAGGGTAGCCTGTCCTTCAAAGTTGGTTACGGGTACAAATTGTTGGGCTGAAACTTTATTAAAAATACAAGTTAAAAACAAAATACATTTGGAAAGTTGTTCTGTGGAAAGTTTACAATAATTCATCTAAAGAGGATGCAAGTATTCAAGTGAATATACATTTAAAGATGGTATGAGTTAATAGTTATGATATAGCAGAAATAGTGTTGCTTAGTTGAAAGTATGGTTGATGTAGCTGGGTGAAATTAGTTGTTAGAGCATTAGTTGAAACTTAGTGTCTAATGAAGGTGGAGGGACCAATATGGGTTTGAATGAATTGGTTGGTTGCAAAACCTTCCACAAATTTGAATAACTTTTTGCAGAGGAAATAGTCTCTTGTGTTAAGTACTTGTGGAACATGAAATTGATTGCCAGTTGTTCCTTTTCTTTTTTTCTTTTCTTTTTTATTCTTCATTATACCATCTCTGCAATCATATCATTCTTTTGTCTTTGATTATTTGTTTGGCATATTCTGCTTGTTTTTAGGGATAATGGATCCCAGATATCATTCATTTTTTGGTGTTCTCTCCCTCCCAGCTGCTTTAATCTTTTCAAAACTAAGAAAAAACTTAAATTACCCGTTATCGTTATCTCTTCGATTCGTCCATCTTAGAATAATTGATACAAAACGTTCGTGTTAAAATACGCATCAGATGGTGATGGTGTGCAACTGACAACTTGGATCGACCAATTTGAACTTGATTGCTAAATTATGGAACTTTCTTGGAAGAAAGGTGTGCACGAACTAATTGTCAAAGTCATTAATATCTGCTGTCGTAACATGTTATTTCAACTAATGAGGTACGAAAATGTCAATTTTCTTGTTAGGGGTATGACAAACATTCAATGAGTGTTTGAAGGGCTTTTTGAACAGTTTAAAGAAAATATCATTAATGCAAAATGTAAAAAGCGGGTGACATCTTAATCGATGTGACTTTTTTATTTACAACAAGACCGACACGAAAACCCTCGTAATTCTTTTCACCAATATTCGCTTAGGTCTTATTGTATCACATGTTGAAGTGTTCATAATGATAACAAGCGACTTGATAATTTGAGCTTAAAGTTTGCAATCATTGAAAAAAATTATGATTAATTCAAACAAGAATACTTTTTTACATACTAATATTTTAATAATTATATTATATTATTTTATTTTATTTTAATTTAATTTTTTATCTAATTTTCATCAAATTATCTTGTATAAATTATTGGTAGTACGTTTAAACGTGTGATTTCAACATATTTTCCAATAAACTGGTTTTCCTTTTCCTTCATATTATTGTCTCACAAGTGAAAAAACTAATTAGCATCAGCTATTTATTAAAAATTTATTTATTCTAATATTTAAAAACCAACTACGAATTCTTTTAATTAAAAGCAATAACAAGATCCTTATATGCCCCTTTGGTTTTTTTTTATAAAATTTAGAATAAACTTTGGCTACAAAAACTATTAATTTATTTGGTTACTGAATTTTATTGGTCATATTTTTTTTGTATAAAGATGTAATTCGAACAATATTACCCGATGAAAACGATGCCATATGATGCTTACAAAGGGTGCTGTGTTTGAAATTGCTAGCGTGTTGTTTAGGAGAAGTAAAATTATGTGAAAAACGGATGAAACAATATTACAATTACCAAGCAAATAAATTTAATGACAAAATAATGAGTTTAGACGAAGCACATAAATATTTTTCTTGGAGTAAAACCAAACAAGTTTAAAATTTCATTTAAAATTAGAAGTTATACTGGATTTTAATAAACTTGTGAGGTTTTTCAAATCCGTTATATTGAGCTTTAAACCAAAGTCCTAAGATTTTCTAGTTTTACAATTTACAAGATTTAAACTACTTTATATTTCCCTTTTGTGTTAATGTTCATATAGTAAATTACAATTTTCGTCCCTGTGATTTGTTAAAAACATTCGGATTTCATCCATGTGATTTTGAAATTTTGATTTTTGTCCCTATGGTTTGTAATTCATTTATATTTCGTCCTTGAAGCCAAAACACTAATTTTAAGTCTGAAAGACTAAAATATTTAATGAATTGTAACCATAGGGATGGAAAAAGCAATAGATTTTAATAATAAGGGCAAAAAAGGTAAAGAATTATAACCATGGGGATGAAAATGTAATTTCAAAACTATATAGATTAAAATAGAAATTTTTAACAAATCACAAGAACTAAAAACCTAATTTAACCCATGTTCATAATTGATTAACGTTCCCCAATATAGAAATTTTTTCAAGAAAATAAGGGACTTTCACTTTCGAGGAGAAGATGTTCGTTTATCAAGAGCCAAACATTGATATTTCAAAAGGAAAATTCATTTTCTAAAGTCTTTGTACTTGATGAACATTAATTAACAGTATTTCATATTTCCTTCCTGGGTTATCGTCAAGGGTCCAGACAATTACATCATTATATTCCAAACTTGTTTGAATCACACTAGAACGATTTACTTATCACTTTTCAAGAACAACTGAATTTAAGCATGCAATCAAGCTTATGCAAAGACAAGTTTGATTATAATACGATGCCCGAATCAAGAACCAAACAAGTAAACTCAATGAACTTATCATCTACTCATCGGCGGATCCCATCCATGAATATATATGCATCAAGTAAACCAAACACTGAAACTCTAATGATCATAGATGTAATTATTTTGTTTAGGAAACTCAATCCATAATTCCTATAAAACCACATGAATGAAATCTGTAAATTACTCTAATTTAAAAGATGCTAGATAGTAGGAGTGTTCTCATCGGTTGATATTTAATAGACTTAGATAGATTCAATATGATCCAATCATCCAATAAATGTCAGAGACATATTTTCTATAAATGTCAGAAAAGAAATCCATAAAAAATATTCAGTTTTGGGTCAAAGCATACGATAAATTTTTAGTTTCTAAAATCAAGTTCAAAAACTTTTAGGGGTTAAAATGGTAATTTGTTTGCTTTTAACCTATGGTTGTGTCAATTTTGACCCTTCAACCACCAAAAGCTATTTTGCTAAAAAGAGGCATGTAAACCCATCTTTCTATAAGTTAACCGTTCAAACTTTATCAAAGATGAAAAGTATGTATAGGTTTTATTCGGTGTATATAAATGTTATATATACTTCAAAAAAAAATGGACCCATACCCATTTTAACATTTCATTCGGGTGCATTTCTAGTTTGCCAATACATGCACATGTCTCGTAACCCAAAGCTAAAAGTTTCTTTCATGAAGCCGTAATATGTTGTATTTGGCTGTTCACATGTCCTACCATCCCTTTTAACGATGGCAATGGTGGCTCTCAACTTATACAACGTTATTAGACAAATATTTTATTAGGAATTAGAGCTTATAATAATATATATAATTCGACATAAAAACAATTATGTTTTAGCAGGATTGGCCAAATTGCATGAAAATGCAACTTAGTTTCGTCAGAATCCTATTTTATGTAATATATTTTTAAAACCTTCATTTTAATGCTTTAGAATATGATATCTCAAACTTTTTTGTATCATTGCCTCATTGGGATGCTAGAAAAAAGCTCATCGATCACGATTGAGTCTTGAGGGGGTATTTGAATTTCTAATCGCCAATGAATATGCAGGATGTTGGTCAAGCCCAACGAGGACACCATAGATTTAAATGGGGGACTTTTGACAACTCGTCCAACTAAGTTAGAGGATGAGATTTCGAAGCACTTCATGACTAAAAACCTTTTGCCATGATTTTGAACTGGTTTGGAGATTATTTAGTTAAGTTGTTTTGAGCCTGTAAGTGAAACCCAATTTCAACACTTTAACCACTTGGGTTCAACACACTGGCTAAGGGTTGGGGGATGTAGTGGAAATCTCATCTTCTCTGAGTTTGAATCCATATGTAGCCAAAACCCTTGTGATTATTGAGCGATGACTCCAAGCCATTCCTGTTCTATGGGGTTTACTTTGTGCACGTAAGCTGACATAGAAAACTCACGGGTACCCAAAAATAGCGCTTTACGATATCGGCAAAACAAGTCCTCCCTTGTTGTTTTGGTCTCGTTTTACCCCTGACTAATTTTTCTAATAAAGATAGTGCAACTATTTTTGACGATATAAAAGATGTATTAAATAAAATTTCAAGATTTTTGAAACTTTATCTCATGATTGATTCATTTCTAAGAAACGAAAATCATGCAAAATAATTTAAAACATTCAATTTTCGATTTACAATTAAATTACATTTTGTCTTATCGCACATATACACTTTTAATAGTATATTAATTATTCATAGAAATGAATAAAGATAGATGGGTCAATCCCATGCTTTTTTTACCATTCTTAGAGACCGTTTATTTACTTTTTAATAGTTCTATTAAAATGCAATCTCTGAATCATTAAGAGATAAATCTTGTTTGACAAAATAAAATATGTCTCTTAATGGTTCTAAAACCCTCTGAATGATTTTGTATCTTGGATCTCCCTTAACCATTCAACACCCTAATTTTATTCTGAACAATTATATTTCATTTTGCACTACATCATAAGAGTCTCTTAACTATTTTGACTACTTAAACATTCTGTACTAAACCATTCAACAACTGTCAAACATTATCTTACTTTAAAATTAATCCTTGTTGATCCAAACTTATTTTAACTTAGTAACTATGTACATGTATAATGCAATGAGATATAAATAATTTCTTATTAAAAATTAAATTTCAAACTTTGTAGAGTAATACTTGTATATTAATGTGCTCAACCATGATCATGTAATCTTAATGGTAGCTCAATTGGCAATTAATGTTAGAGCTTGAGCCCCTCCTCAAATGTCGCTAATTCAACTCTCGTTATAGCCACAATACACACACACATATATATATATATATATATATTGTTATCTTCAAAGCTCATAGGATTAGAGGTCGTTTACCAAACTCTTGCTAGATAAACGCTTATTTGCAAAAGTCACTGCTCTCAATTATCTTATGAGATAACATTTATTGCCATCAAAATAAACTGATGGTAAACGTTTATAACCTGGTATAGTTTACCGGGTAAAAATTATCACCCTCACCTGCAGGGTAAGACATTTGATCCTTGTCTTTCCTCTTACTAGGTAAGATTCTCGATACTTATTATGTTTATCTTGTAAAGTAATTGAACCAATAAACAATTATCAAGGTAAGTATTTAGTAAATAGCCCCTTAGTCAAGTTACACAAAAACGGTTCGAAACATGTTCGCTTTCCCAAAAAACAATTACCATATAAACATATTCATTATTTAATTTGTAATTGTTCAAACAAAAATAATTTATAAACGAGTTTCGATTTAAAAATGTCAAAAAAAAACCATAAATAAAAATCTCATAAAATATTAAAAATAAGTTATGATTTTACAACATATGAATTAGTTTGCAAGGTGTTGAGTTGTAGATTGTGCATAAGATGTTGTACACAGAAACTAACTTGGGAAATGATGGGTTTCCACTTCCACTAATAGTTGCCATTGCCAACAAAAGTCCAATAAAAGCTGGTCAATGACTATTGCCACCTGCTTATGTTCTTACCATTTTCAACAATAACACAAATTTATCATTTAATTTTAATTTCTTTTTATTTTTATTTTCTATATATTCAAAATAATATGTAACTCAATTCAATTTATAATTATTTAATTTCATTTTTATTCTTACAGATTTATAATTATCATACGCTATCTTGTTTAACTTGAATTTTGTAATCATTCATAAATAACTTATATGTTTTCAATAAAATCTGTGTAACGATGTTTCGTGAACATTTAAAATTCAAAATAATAAATTATATTAACACGAAATTAATATTGGGTTGGTTTAAAATTACATGTTTTATTGTTTAACTATACGATATTAAAACTAAACAAAATATAACGGGTTGAATATACACGTTCATCCTTAATTGTTTCATGTACTTCTCTCCCTTCTGGACTCCTCCAAGTCACGAACATGGGTAAATAATAAATGTTTATTATTAAAGTATATGCTCGAAACGAGTGGTGGATTCAAAATTTTTGTTTATACTGTACGCTATCATACCAAAAACTATTCAAAGTTATATTATAGTTACCACCTTTTGATTTCTTACAATACAACATTTTAGGATATGCACATCATATTTTAATTTCCATATACATGCATTTTTTAGACGAATATGGTATTATTATTATTATTCTTTCCTTCTTCTTGATGATGAAAAAAACAAGATTTATAACTAAACCATAAGGGTGGTGTCTGATTGCTTTGAGTTTGGGCTTCAAAGGTCAAAAATATCTGAAGATTCCATGTTCAAATCCAAAAAGAAATAAAATTATCTTGTGGTCATGGAGGTATAAATTAATGCGGGTGGTCGTCCTATGATTAGTAGGCTCACATAACGAGTTGGATATCCATGTTAATAAAAAAAGATTTACAGCTATCGTTTTAAGTGCCCAATTGAAAACTTGAAATTATTACTCAATCAAAACGTATAGTTATGTATTTATCTTCTTTGACCAAAATTATTTTATATAACATAACTACTCATTGAATTATACATGTAATATATATATATATATATATATATATAATTAATGTGTGTGTATTGATGGCTGTGATTGTATTTATTTGATAACAAGTTGATAGTTATAAATTTCAATATCCATGGACAAACCCATTGGTAATAGATTCATTAATAAAGACAAGTATGAAACATTTAACCAAATATCGTCAATAACCAATAAAAAAAGCAAAATTCACACAATCAACGAGATTTTTGACATAAATATCAACAACTAACGTTATTTGTAGAATTTATATTGCTTTTTTAACATGTTACCAAATCTCATTTAAGGTTTTTTAACGAGAAAAACGGTTGTTTGTAACATGATTATAGAATTATATATTACGTTTGTAACAACTTGTATCTTATGCATTAAAGTTTATTCTTTAACGTCGTTTACATCTTTAATATGTACTATTTATCATCGATCTCGATAGCATAATACAAAGAAGACCGACATTTTTTCAAGAAGTTAATAATCGTAAAAAATTGATTTACATGGCTTTAATTACATTTGTATAAAGAAAATTTGAAAATCGTTTATTTTTGTAACGCAATCTTTCGACACATCGTGTGTTACAACATCCGCATTATTTGAGTTGTGTCATACTGATCATGTCTCCGCCTCTCAGGGGAATATAGTGGAAAATCTTATCTACTCCGGGTTCGAATACAAAAGTTATCAAAGTCCTTGTGGCATTGAGGTTCACTTATGATGACTCCAGACTATTTATGTTTACCAGAAGGATTAGTCGATACACGTAAACTGATCCGTAAACCCGTGGTTAACCCAAAAAAATATCCGCATTATTTGTTATGGTTGGTAATGGGAGATGTTAAATAAAATTCAGAAAGAGAAAAAAAACAAGTGTTAAGGCGCTATTTTCTCTTGTACCACATGACCATGTCTCCACCACCCTCACCCACCACTTAGTGTGCCCCCTCCACTTAGTATATTTTTTTATAATTAATATATATAGACGTGATTTATATTTTAATATCTTGTATCATGAATATAAAAACGTTTAAAAATCAGTTTCAATAATTTCAACGTTTGGTCTGATTGAATGGTTTTGAGAAATTCAGAATCCGTGGAAATATTTGGATTTGAAATCTTTAGGGTCCGTTTGATTTGTATTGTTTTTAAGGGATTTGGGTTTCGTTGAGAGATTTGGATTGAAATTGATTTGAAATTATTGGTGTGTTTGATTTGTGGGATTTAGATTTCATTATTTATAAATAATTATAAAAATAATTAAATTACATTTGTATTAATCGATTATTATAAAATAAATGTTTTCACGTTTTTTTTAAAACCATGTTTCATACAATATTACGAGATCGTGAAATCACAAGCACTTCTTAAGGGTTTCAAAATTCTATGTTTGTAGGATTTCAATTAAATTCAAGGATTTCAAATCCAGACAATCCAACAAACCAAACATATGATTGAAATAGATTTGAAATCCAAATCCCCCAAATCCATTCCGTTTCTGCAAAACAAACGGGATGAATGTGTTTGGTTTGTAGGATTTAAAATGTAATTGAATTACATTCTTTCATATAATTTATAAATACAAACTATAAATAATTAAACAAATAATTAAATTATCTTTTTATTAATTGATTAATACAAAAGAAATATTTTTAACATATTCGGAAACATTATAATATACAAATATAATATGAAATTACAAAAAATACCAACCACCCTATGGAATTTCAAAATCTTAAGTTTGGAGGATTTCATTGAAATCACAAGATTTCAAACCAAACATAAGATTGAAATAAAATTCAATTTCAAATATAAATTAATATTGCGAACCAAAAAATACTCCTTATCACATGTAACTTTATTCACATGTGAATATACATATGATCAAGATTTTAAAGACTTGGTTAAATTATTTAAAAAAAGAATATTGATATATGTATCAAAGTAAAAATAATAAAATCCATATTGTTTTTTATATAACTAGTTTAATTAAATATTAATTACATTTAATATGATTTATATTAAAAAAAAAAAAAAGGAGGWAAATCTATTTTTAGTTAAGAGGAAATGGGAAATACAACTGGAATGACAACAGTTTTGTTTATATATCCAATTTCACCATCCTCTATTTAATTAATCAACACCCTTCTATTTAAAAATGGCAACATCAAAATTTATCATTGAATAAACTCACTATTATTAAATAAATATAACTGAATGTGACTTGGAGAGTATTAACCACTTGTATACATATTTGAAAAGTATATATATATATATATATATTGTACTTTCCATTTTCTAATGGACCACTTTTAAAGATTTGTGTAAACCACAAGGACCAAAATTGTAGTTTACTCTTAAAAAGAGTATATTGAATTTTTGGTCCCCATGCTTTACCAATTTTCTTGTATTAGGTCCCTACAGTTTGTTTAACGTAAAAAAAAACCATGTGATATGCAAAAATGCTTAGTCTTGGGTCTTTCTACTTGCATTGGTTAAAAATTCCAATTAAATCAGGAACATTTTAGTTTTTTTTTTCTTGTAAAAATATAATATGTACAATATAAGAGTGATTTACTTTGCAAAGCAAGATATTTGTATAAACTATAGAAATCATCTGTTGATTTCATTGATCAATGATCATGATTAAAGGAGGTTATTTATCGTATTAACAAAATTTAAATTAGATTTCATTAATTAAATAAACAGAAGGGTAAAAGCGGAAGAAAAAATAGCTATGATTAAAATAGGCTATTTATAGTATCCGTTAATTAAGGAAGCATAGGTTTCATTTAGTTAATTTTGAATTTTCAATTGTTTCAACGAAATTTCCAGTTGTTCAATTTTGAATTTTCCCTTGATTCATTTTAAATTTTCAGTTGTTTCATTTCAAATTTTCAAATTTTTACTATTATTATCAAAAAAGTAAAAAAAATTCCAAAAAAACAATTACAATATATTTACTTCCTAAAAGAATAGGAGATTGATATTTCTCTTACTCAAAAGGATTTCATGATTATTGACCAATTTACCCTTATTAATAAAAAAAGAAAAACATCAAAAAAAAATTATTGATTGAATTGAGTTTGTACGATTTATATAAATAAGAGTGATTTGCATTTGAATGCTCCTTTAGTTATTATAATTATTATATATGTATAAACCATGTTATTTGTATAAACCGTACAAACCTCATTCAACCAATCATAAATTTTCATTTTTTTTTCATTTTTTGTATTTATGATATGTTAATTAACCATTTTTATTGTGAATGATGTTAATCATGAATATTATCATTTTCATTATATTAATTCTAAGAAAATACATTAAACAATTTCATTAAAATTTCATAAGTATTATATAAAATAACTTCATAACCATATATGAAACAACTGCATCTAGAAAAGTATTATATGAAACAATTTATTAATATTAAACAATTTCATGATACAAAATCATTAAATTAAACAACAAAATCGATGGATAAGAGTGGTTTGCACGGTTTGTACAAATGTTGAGTGGTTTGCATTTGATCGCTCCTATATATATATATATATATATATGTATATATATATATATATGATGAGATTCAAAAAGAACAAAAAACGTCGAAAACCAAAAAAAAGATGAAAAATATCAATATCGATGTTAAATTATATAAAAAAATGTTTCGTTGGTAGTTTTGTTACACTTCATTTTGATTACCTTAAGCGGACTTTCCATTGAAAATTGTTGGGGGAAGGAGGAGGGCGAGGGCGTATTTTATATTTTTAGAGAAAAGGTGGTTGTAATTACTCGTCCAATAGATCAAGGTGAAATGAGAGATTTCTCCGATCGATACACTGCCATCATCAATGACAACAATGAAAATCTGACCAATATCGTTATAGTCATCTCCCATTAACGTTCTAACAGATCAAATCTATTTTTATGGCAATTCTATCATCAATCGATTCTTTCTCGATCATATATCCCAATTCTAGGTTATGAAATTTTTTAATTCTTTCTCGATCGAATCTTGTATTCTTTCAATATGAATGTGAAATCCACAAAGCGATATTGAACAAATTAACATATGAACCCGTGACATTCACATATGAACTCGTGTCATATGTTTTGTAACTTTCCATTATTCTTAAAAATTATACCGAAAACATTACAATTGAAGATGTAAATGCAAAAAAACTTAACATAATGTGTACATTACTTTCTTTTTGCATAAAATAACTCATTCTTATAAAATGTGACGTTATTGTTTGTCGCAAACTTAATTACTATGTTCGCAATTTCCATTATTAATTACCATTATGTTCACCTCCTCTGTCGTCGCCCGCTCGATGCAGCACAACCTTGCCAACTCCATCTAGTCTCTGCCTCCATCTTCATGTTGCAACATCCTCCAAGTATGAGTCTCCATCGTCTTTAGATATAACCCTAACATTAACCGTTCAAACTCTACCATATCCTCTCTTCATCTCCGTGCCTCGTGTTCCAAATCTTCAATCTCGATAAACCCTTTTACTCTTTCCGTGATGGTCACATTTACTACCAATCAGTGCAACTCCACTTTCATGTCATCGATTATGACGTTTGACGATTCAACTTACCTTGACATGTATTGACGTTGTAGGATTACTAACATTGGTTTTAATTTGTGTGAACATTTCTATCTCTCTCTTTCTCTTATTATAAATCCATTGATTATTAATGTATAGTTTGGTAATCATGAATATATTTATATAATTGTTATTTTTTTTAAATAAAAAATAATTATAAAATATAGATAATTGTTAATTGTTTTAATTGAAAAAAAAAAGATGTTTAAATTTAAACTATTAGTATAATTAATTCCTCTAAGATTTTGCAAGTACCAATGCTTTGTATCCTTCTTTCTCTAGCTCTTATGTATCCAAGTGTTGGGAGCATAGAAGGAATAATAATAATATTATTATATTATTGTAGAAATAAAAAAATCAGAATTTAAATGAAATGGATATATTATTCAAGATTTGTGGGCTATTGAAATTGACGTACTCATTTACTTTTTGGTAATAATTAATAGGTCAATAGGTCGTTTTAATATACAAACCTACAAAAAGCATTGAATTTTTTATTTAAAAAAAAAGGAAAATAAAATAATTTCAGAATTTCAGAAAATAGATGAATAAAAAAGTATTGGAAAAGACTTGGTTTAAATAATTTAAAAGTCATGAATAATTAATATAAATACAAATCTTGGATTAAACTCAAAGTGATACCTTAGTTTACAAGCAAAGGAATGGGATCCCCAAAGACACTGTTGCAGTATATGCTGCTACTACACTTCAATATTCAATAAATACTATTATGACTTCAATTTCTATACTTTCCCTATTTATTCCATCAATACTTTTAATATCCACATACAAATTCAAGTAAAAAATTATATATATATATATATATATATATATATATAGATACATAGATTGAACACAATAATTAAAAAAACAAAAATATTATTCCTTTGACTTCTCATTACAAAAAATTAAATTTATACAACACCGAAAATATTTAAACATCCTAAAAACTTGAGTTTATGGATATAAACAATAAAGTGTTGGGAAATATGGGTTTTATGCTAGTTTAGATTTGGATATATTCGTGGATCATGAAATTATGACATTAAAATCATCAACATAAAGGCATTACTGTTACAACCTCTAAAAGATAAGATTTAGTGACGGTTACAACAAATTCAAAGATTTGAAACCACAATTAGAGGCTCTGCTCACTAGTATTATTAAGCAATTTGGATTTAAGGTCCATAGGCTCACAACTTCGACCAAATGAAGACTCGGATCCTCATGATCCAGAAGGAGGCTTTGAGTCCTAAGGCTCTGAACAACACTTAGCTAAATTTTCACTCAGGGTCCATTTACCAAATGATTACCAAGGGTAAGCGTTTATCATGTCATATTACCTTACCGAATGAGTATGACAAATACAAAAAAATTTACCTGGTAAGAGCAAAGGTAAGGAACAAGGGTCTTACCCGGTAAGTGAGGGCGGTGAGTCTTACAACAGTTAATTCTTACCGGGTAAATTGTTGCATACATACCATTTTGATGAGCTAAAATCTTATCAGATAAGTGAATGATAGTGTCAAATTTGACTGGTAAGCGCTTACCCGGGTAAGCGTTTGGTAAATGGCCCCTAAGTTAGGAATGAATTCAAGAAGGTTTCCAACCTTTTTGAAACTTGTGTAAAATGTTCATAAACTTAAAATTCTCTAAGTAAACTCTTCTTAAAATCCAAAGATTTTTAAGGTGTTGCCTGTACCCCGTGAGAGTGGCCTCGTCGACCCTTGTCTTATGGTGATCTACTGTGATGAAGACAACATTAGTGAGTCTGCACTTTGCACCTCCTAACTCACATTGTTTGCCTTATCAGAACGTTGTAAACTATCTTGAATTTGTTCCTAACTTAGGGGACGTTTACCAAACGATTACCCAACGTAAGCACTTATCAAGTCAAATTACCTTACCGGATGAGTACTTAACAAGTCAAATTACCTTACCGGATGAGTACTTACCAAGTTAATTTACCTTATCAGATGAATATGACAAATACCAAAAATCTTACATGGTAAGAGCGAAGGTAAAGACCAAGAGTTTTACCTGGTAAGTGAAGGCGATGAGTCTTACCACTATTAGTGCTTACCGGGTAAATTGTTGTATACGATACCATTTTGATGAACTAAAATCTTATCGGATAAGTAAATGATTGTGTCAAATTTTACCGCTAAACACTTAGCCAGGTAAGCATTCGGTAAACGGCTCCTAAGTTAGAAACAATTTCAAGAAGGTTTCCAACCTTTTGAAACTCCTGTAAAACATCCAGAAACTTAAAATTCTCTAAGTAAACTCATCTTAAAATTCGTAGAGGTTTTGAGGTGCTGCCCGTACCCCATGAGAGTGGCCTCGTCAACCCTTGCTTTATGGCGATCTACTGTGATGAAGACAACATTAATTAGTGTGCACTCTGCACCTTCTAACTCACATTGTTTGTCTTATCACCTTATTGATGAATTACAATTTCACCAAAATGGATTGATGACAATAAAATTTAAATATAAAAAGTCTCATCCAAAGTTGTTGTAATCTCTTTTGAATGATAAAGTCCTTGAACATATATCACTTCTCTTGGCCTTTGCCATCGGTCTCCCATTTTTTAAATTCTTTCTTTTTACAACAATTTAATAGAGTACGTATATGCATATAAAAAGATGGAGAACAACAAAAAAGAAGATCGATAGTAGGGCCAACAACGGTAATGACGATGATAGAGAGCGGATGACAACGAGGAAATGAGAGTGACGAGGGGTTTGAATGACTTAGGTTTGAAAACAGTAAAACTGATTCAGATTTTTTTATTTTAAAACCTTAATAGCCGGTTTCAGATATTTTTTTTGGGTTAAAAGAATATAAGTAATTAATTTTTAAAAGTTTGATGGTTTAATCTAAAAAAATTTCAAGAAATTAATTACTTAAAATGAGAGTTTTCTAATGATTTTTTCATTTAATTTTTTTATAAACTTAATCACTCGAAATGAAAAAGTTCGTTTGATTTTTCTGAATTTTAGTATACAGTATAACTTAATTGGATTATAATAATAAAAGTAGTCCATAAGAACATCTTCAACAACTATGTGAAAATAGAGATTTATGTATATTTTTGCTACCACAACTATGTTACAAGAGCATTTCCAAAAGTTATGTTATTTTTTTTTAAAATAGACTATGAAAAATAGTCTTTACAAAAATTACATCAAACTCCAACAACTATATTATTAATAATATATTCAATACACTTTAAAATATTATTTCTCTATTTTAAACACTTAATCCCAATGCCTCTTATTGGGGAGAAAAATATTAAATATTATTATTTCTCTCTAAAATATGAAGTTGAGATTTCTTCAAATTTGAAGATTTCGAACCCTCTCTTCTTCAATTCTCTATTTTAGCATACAACATAACATAATTGTTGGACAAAAATATCTTAAATCTTTAAAGTCTATATTTTAACATAGTTGTTGGGTGATACTCTAACATATGCTAAAATAGAGAATAGAAAGAGAGAGTATCCAAATTTTGAGAAAGCTTTTTTTTTAAGTATATAATATTTATAAACGGCAAATGCAACAAATAAACTCACACATTGTGATGTTTGAACCTTTGACCTTCTAGAAGGCCAATGACTATAATACCGTTAGGGCAAAGACTATTTGGTAATTTTAAGAAATTTTTAAGACTCTATATTTAAGAAAGGGAAAATAATATTTAATTATTTTTTTATCAATAGAAGATATTGAAATTAAGATCTTTATAGGGTTGGATAGGATTTTGAGAATTGTATTCCAATCCCATATTTGTTTATAGAATTGTTTGTATTTAAACTAATAAAATCCTGCAAACATGAAATTTAGAAATCTCATGGGATTGTTAGTATTTTACATGATTTCGTAGGATTTATGTGTAATAATTTTATTAAATTATGTTTTTTTGTAATGATCAATTAATAAAAAAAGTAATTTAGTTATTTTTATTATTGGTTTTTATAAAGTATTTTTAAAAGAAATGAAATTCAATTTCATTCCAATTCTTATAAATCAAAGACACCAAATCCAAATCTCTCAATTCCAAATTCTTCTGTAAAGTTCACCACTTAAAACCATTATACCAAATCAAACGTCCTTTTTAAATGTTTAATAGAGAGAAGTAATATTTTAATAACATGGTTAATAATAAAATTGCGTAAATTTTTTAGAAGATTTTAGTTTTTGATATTCTATTTAAAAAAAAATATAACATAGTTATTAACTTATTAGAATAAAAAATATATCAAAAATCTTTAAAATCTATATTTTAACACACATATTGGATATGTTTGTATAAACTATTTTTATTATTATAAGTATTCTTAATATTATATATGTTGATATGTTTTTATAAACTATTTTTATTGATATTATATTATTAATTATTTAACAAAAACAATTAAAAATCATGTTTTATGCATGAGGTACTGTGTATTAATGCATATTACTTAAAATTTAAGATTACAAATAAATTATGTGTAAATACAACTTATTAAAGCTTCATTTATGAATTTGTATAACTAATTACAGATAAACATAATCAAATATATAATAAACATCTTATTTTAAATATAAAAAACCTAAAACATAATTAAAATAATTATTGAATTTTAACGTAATCATTTGACAAAAAGTAAAGCAAAACACTAAAATAAAAGAGCATCGTTTTAATTATTATAAATAGTTATAGTA
This sequence comes from Cynara cardunculus var. scolymus, assembly GCF_001531365.2. Classification (NCBI taxonomy): domain Eukaryota; kingdom Viridiplantae; phylum Streptophyta; class Magnoliopsida; order Asterales; family Asteraceae; genus Cynara; species Cynara cardunculus. The sequence goes on along the minus strand of NC_037538.1, from coordinate 10,498,832 downwards.
TTATAAGCATGCAAAGAAAAAGAAGAGATGAAAAAGTGATGATTACCGCAGTGAACGGGGAAGGGGTAAAAACGGCAAAGTGGAATTCATGGTTAACAACGTCGGTTCCCCACTTTCACGACTTCCAACTCATCAACCTGATTCAGTCCCCGCCTCTTTCCTTTTCTAAGCACCCGCCACGTGTAATTTCCTCCTTCCGTTACCACTTGGGCTAACTAATTCAAACTAAATAAATAATCAGTTTCATAAATTATGATGCTGACGCAACAACTCATGTTCCTTTTTTATTTCTAAATAAAACAACTTAAAAAGATTTACAAATTTTAATTTAAGAAAAGTACTTTTAATTTTTAATAATCAACCTATTTAATCTTGACTAATCATTACTAAAAATTGCAATCATTGATATTCTCATATCATCATTTATTACTATCTTCAATATATCTTCTAAATCTTTCTTTACAAAAAATACATTTAAAAAATATTAATTATATTATTAAACTATTTTATATTTAATAAAAAGTATTATTTTTTATTTCAATATTAAGTTTTAATTTTTTTTATTGATGGAAATATGATGAAAATATATTCTCTCTGATGGTAATTATCCTAGAGAAGTTTTTCAAATATGAAAATTTTCAGACTCTCACATTTTCTTCAATTTCTAAAAAAAGGTTTTGAAAAATTTATTGGATCAAAAACCTTGGTCGAAAGTTAAAATCCCTAAAATCTTCATTTAGAAGAATCTCTAAGAGATACTCTTATAACATCCGCTTATCACACGTTTGCCCGACTAAACGTTTATCAAGTCACATTACCTTACATGATGAATATGGTAAGAATCAAGAACTTACCCGGTAAGTAAGGACGACAACTTCTACCACGGTAAACATTTACCAGATAAATTATTGCTAACTATGTTGTTTTTGTTAGACTAAAATCTTACACGGTAAGTAAATAATAGTGTTAAATTTTACAGGTAAAAATAGAAGAGAAAACGAACCTAAAATTGTTTTCATACGTAACTTGCCTAATACTTTAAAATACATAATAGCATCCTAAAACAATTAAATTTATGTAACATGTACATACTTCTGGAAAAAAAAAAAATACTAGGTATGTATCTCGTTCTACAAAATGCATGAAAACACTCCTGGTATGTTGAGTATTGAAACTAATTATACATTTGATCAAACTTGTATGGGTACCTACACGTGTTTGATAGGCAGAGTGGATCAAATACTAATAATTGCTTAAACTATTACCAAACGAAACTTAAAAAACAATTATGGACTGCTACACAAGGTTACGATTGTGCCAACATCTGTACTAGGTCTTACAGGATCGTGCAAAGTCATGCACATAAACTACATGGCATGCCACTTCAAGGCACGAATGATAGTGTCACCTGATTGTGCCGTTCTTGAGTCGCCTTGGCACATGGCCATGCTAAGCCATGGCTAACTCTTACATGGGTGTATCAAACACATAAGCCAATATTATGAGTTTTGTTTAGGTTTTGTAATCTCAATGCTCTTAAATTTTGAGCCAAACCGAACCTTCTTTTTAATGTGCGAACCTTAGAAATACATTTATACAACATATTACATGCTTACTTCAACATCAATTTTGGGTTTCATCCTATGTTAAACCCAATGACGATTTTACTCATTTTCTTTCTAAAATGATGGCTTTCAAGCCTTGCATTGGCCATAAACCCTACTGAACTCTTCCATATCATAATATACTACTGACTCAACAACAAACATAAATTTAACAACAAAATCTTACCTTGAATCTCACTGATTTCTTGTTTGCACTTCACTACACATTTCTAAACCACAAATTACACAACCGAAAAGCTATAATGGAAAAGCTTCTATACATGATTGTAAAAATTCGAATTATTTTTTGATATAGTATGCAGATAGGAAAACACCATTGAAGGTCTTGTATCCTCGCTAAATCTCTTTCCGTGACTAAACCTCTAAAAAGTTTATTAAGCTATGCTAAAACGCTCCCACCCTTAACGATGTATTGTATCCTCTAATTCTAGCACGAAATACTTCATTGAGAATCTAAGACCAGGGTCAACGTGGAACCATTGCAAGAAACATACATTTTGTTTACATCCCGACTTTGCTTTCATCTTTTTTCATTTTGACATGTTTTTAAGGCAACTACAAGCGACTTTCCATCATAGTATCCCAGACACTTGCTAACTGAGGGAGTCTCATACGTACAAGACTCATAAAAGGCAAGACTAAGGAATAGAAGTATTAAGTACACACTTCACAAAGAAATGCTATTAGATCAAAATGGATGAGGATACTCTGTTAAAGAAACATGAATATAACCATTACAATTGATATCGAAAGCAAAAAGAACCTTTCAATTGACATAAACATAACATTCTAAAGATTAACCTTCATGGCTCATAGGCCAACTGAACGTGAGATTGCAAAGATGACAATAAATTGCTTGGACACCATTTGAACGGTTTTCTTCAACTAGATATCCCAACCTTCTAACATATGTAAATTGTTCAAAATTATCATGCTTTTTATATTTCTAGATTGACTAGAATACTTTAATGATGAATTTCCCTCTGCCAATTATATTCCCATCATTGCCTTCATTCGGAACATAATTGACTAAGTCATCTTTTTTCTATAAGTCGTAGAAAAAGTAACCCTTCAATACCAAAGTTGAAGTGACCCACAAACAAATTATAATGGTTGAGCATCATGGATCGTAACCTCTACGACTAAGAGTAAACAACAAAAAAGATGATTTGATATTTCGAGTACTTTACCACTGAAACACACATAAAAATGTGACATGTACTTGGTACATGCCATTTTTGACGAAAGTAGATTTGATATAACACCAAATGGAGTTATCACACATAATTAAGAAAAATTCATCTATGGATCATTTATTATGCAAAAATGGTTTAAGACAAAACTTTCTTAAATGTTTATTTTAGATAACCCGTATGTCTTGTGACTACAACTTGTTACCCAACTTTGGCATCTAACTTTAGTAATCTTTGATATTTATACCAATAAAAATATTTTACTTTGATTTTAGTCGAAGACACAACACATCTTTAAAAAAATGTTTGTTATATATCTAACGTCATACATTTCAAGAGAATTAAAATAAAAGCATATTTTTGCCCAACTCAACATCGTCGTGTTTTCATGTCTTTTGCTTATAGCAACAACACAAGCAAATCAGACAACCAACCATAAATTCAGATGGTAAACTATCAGTTCAATTTTCTTGAAACATATGAAAAAAATGTTATATTTTTATCTGATAGATCGAGAATTAATAGCTTCGTCAACCAATAACAAAATAGTAGCAAATTTTGTTTAGAAAAATCTCATAAAAATTTATAATATTTTAGGGATATAATTTCAAGCTAGCAGTGTGACCATTAAAAATTTATTGACGTTAGCCTATTGCACCTGTACGGTCTAAGTTGCTTTCCGTTGTATTTATTTCGGTTTTTAATATTATAAATTTTTAAAAGTATACAAATATCTTATATACATATATATAATTCATATTCAATTTTTGTAGATTTATGCTTATGATTTATATGAAAAAAGAAAAATAATCTTGATATTGACATTTAAAAGTAGTAATAAATAACCATAATAGTTTTGAACAGAAGAAAATAATTAACACAATATATATATATATATATATATATATATATATACCGTATGTATCTGCATGTACCTCTGTTTCTCTCTCATCTAGTGAGAGTTTGAGAGAAAATGGAGTCTCTTCTCTTCTAATCTAGTTCTACCAAACTCTACACCCATGGTGGTCTCCTTGAAATGACCCTTTTGCCATTCATCCTCTCTGTATCCATACATATTTATAATAGTATAATAATGGAGTAATATCACACCCAAAACCTCCTTTTTTTTAACTGAAGTTTGTCTACATATTCTTTCTCTCTCTAAGTTTTCTCGCATCTCCACTGCAATCTTGCACCGTCTCTGTATGTATATCTATTCGATTGTTCGGTTTAATATGTGTATGTGTGTGTGTTTGAATGCTTGTTGAGTGTATTGTTTGATTTATGAATTGTTTGGTTTGGTGATTTTGAATTTGTGCTTGTTGATGTACAGATGGCGATTTTGATCGCTCTTTGACGGGTTTTTGTGTTAAGGGGGAATTCATTGGATTCACGGAATGCGAGTGAAGGAAATGTATCCGCTGTGTTGCATATCGCTGGAGAGTTCGGCGATCGGAGACAACTCACCGGAGCCTATGACGGCGTTGTCGAGATCTTGTTCTGTTGCCGATATGAGATCCGACCCCAATGCCGTTGGATGGCCGTCTTCTGGATCTGATTGCGGCTCCGGAAGTAGCAGTTTCGCCGGCGTCCTCTATAAATGGACAAACTACGGCAAGGGATGGAGATCCAGGTGGTTTATTTTACGCAACGGCGTTCTCTCCTACTCGAAGATCCTCCGGCCAGAGAGCCTCACCGCCGGTGATGACGTTAGGTTCATCGGAGATGTATCTTCTGGACGACTCAAGCGTCTCAATAGTTGTGGCAGCAGACGTAATAAGCATCAGAAAACCGTCGGAATCGTCCATCTAAAGGTAACCAAAACAATTCTTTCAAGAAACCCAAATTAAACAAAAAGGGGAAAACAGTTTTGTTTCAGAGATGAAAATGCAGTTAAACATCTTGTTCTAGGAAAATGTTCCCAATCTTCAGGTGAAACTTTCTTCCCTTAAAACTGCAATAAATTGAATCACAAAATTTAGTCCCATTTTGTATGCCACCAATCATCTCGATATCCGAGCTAAGCTCCATTGATGACAATTTTAATCTTTTGGATAATACATGGGTTTACACAGAATGATTTATGAAATGGGTATTTTGAAACAAAATAAAAAGGACGAAAGGACTGGATCTTGGGGTCATGTCAAGAGGGCCACACCAAGTGGTTATCCAATCCAATGGGTTTATAGCAGGCCTACTCCTTTATCTAGTAGTGTGACACTAGCACCCCATTTTGTGCTTATTTGATCAAAATCTGGACGAGTTTTTGCTTTGTCCTTCCATCTCATACCCTCATTTCATTTCCATCTTGTCTTTTGATGAGTTTTTGCCTGTCCCTTTCATTTGACCCAGTCTATGACTACATGTTTATATAAAATTTTCCAAATGTAAGTCTTTGTCCAATATTTCACCTTTTCCTACTAATTTAAATTTAAATTTCTCGTGGGTTTACTTGTAAGTTGATTCAAATTGATATGATCATTTTAAAGATCACAACTTTTTCTTTAGAACAAGCTCATGGCCAATTAAAGGGTGGAGTTGACTACACAAAGGATATGTTTGGACATTTTCTATCATATTTTAGCCTGATCTGGCGTTCTTGATTGAATTTATGCTGAATTTGGTTGGTGCATTGTTGGTGCATTCTGCTCTGGTATTCTTTTGGTATTTGTTTCAATTTTGTCATTGAAATTACTATTTGTTTCCTAAGGGCTTATTGAACCTTAGAAATTAGAGAAAACCAAGAACAGAAGTTAACCTGAAAATTCTGTTAGTCAAATGTTGCTCATACCTAGTTTTGGAACTAATGTGGTAATTTTAATTTATTGATTCAGATCTCGTCATTTCGAGAGAGCAGATCAGACAGTAGACGGTTTTATATATTCACTGCTACAAAGACGCTTCACCTCAGGACTAGTTTGAAGGAAGAAAGAGTTGCCTGGATAGAAGCTTTGGCCTCTGCCAGAAATCTGTTTTCTCTAAAAAGGTTGAACGATAAGCTATCTGTTGTACCAACTGATTTATCACTGTCCACTGAAAGATTAAAGCAGCGTTTGCTCGAAGAAGGCACCAATGAGGTACTAGTCAAGGACTGCGAGCAGATTATGCTCTCGGAATTTTCAGAAATACAAGGGCAAGTTAGAGTTCTTTGTGAAGAGCGTTCGAGTTTGCTTGACACCTTGAGGCAGCTAGAGGTAAATTTTCTACAAGTTCTGTGGTCAAACTGAAATCAAACTAGTGTAAACTGAAAGGGGTATGTCAAGTTAGAGGTAAATCAAACTAGCTCGATACCTTGAGGCAGCTAGAAGTAAACTTTCTTCAAGTCTGGGGTTAAAACTGAAACCAAACTTGTATAAACTTAGAAGGGTATAATTCAATGTCATATACCGAGTTATCAATAGAAAGAACCTAAATGCTAGATAGCTTTGTTGTGTTAAATTAGACTCAAATTACTTATTGTATTTGTCCTATAGATTTGTCCTGATGATGCCAGATGACTTGTGCCATGCAACCAATACTGTTCTAAGCTCACTCCCCCAACTATTTGAGATTGATTTCCCACCTTTAGCTTGGACCTGTGTTCTAATTAGTTTTCACATGTCATAATCATTCAACAGTCACAGATTTGGTGTCCTTATTGGTGTGTTATAATAGCTGTTTCATTGTCTTTAATTCTTGTTATCTTAATTATGGTCAAAGAGCCACTGATGTAATTTGTGAGTGACTAATTCTTCCTAACATAGTAACTTCAACATTCATCAAGAGCCTAGATGTACCATATTGGATTCTAGTAAACAAGGCTGAATGACCAATAGGGCTACTCCGAACCCCCAATGCTATCTAGAGTGGAGGTGATATCTTATTCTTGCATCTAGTATTTGGTAGCGGGCTGTGTGGATTATTATCCATACCCACAAATAAAGAACTACCTCTTTTTACTATGATTCCACATGCATATACTAATGATACCGTTTGACAATTAGATAAATCTCTAAGATAATCTCCCCCCCCCCCCTCTCTAAAATAATCATCAATCACGGATAATAGAGGGATTGAATATTAAAATCATCTAACTATTAGCCAAAATTCTAAAAATATAGAAGTTTTTGGATGGGCTATTAAACTGATTATCTCAATCTGAAGTCACAATAATTAGTTGAGTGTTTGGGTAAAAAGATTATGATTATGATTCTTTTGATTATTTAGTGTCAAAATAATCAGAATAGGTGTGTAATAAAACTAGTTACTGGGATAGATGTAAACTTAGGACCTGTTTGTTAGCAGGTTAATGGGTTTAATGCGACTCAAGACTTATTCAGTCAGCTATATATAACTGCTTGGTAGTGGCTTAATGATATAGAAAGTGGCTTATTCAATAAGCTTCCAGGGGGGCTTTATACAGAAAGCCATGTTTTTTCCATACCCATCCCTCCCAATTAAAAACATGCTCCTTCCATCTATAAAAAACCCTTCCAAACAAAAACCTTCCCAATCTATATAGACAATTAATCCACATAGACAACTTTATCCATACAGGACTTAATGGAAAACTAACCAAACAGCTCTTCCCTAACTATCTCTAAATTTAAGAAACTAATTATTTGATTATGATTCTTCAAGCTGCAATATTCAACGCATATCCGAGCACCCCCATGGTAATTCATTTTCTTTTGATAAAATCTATTCGAATGTAATCCTCTGAGATGATAAGTGATGAGATGAATGTCATTTCTTATAAGTAATATATTAATCAGTGACTTGTAGTGATTTATGTAGCAAAGCATTAGAGGGTTTCTTAAATTTTCTTCTTTGAGCAAAATTCTCTTTTAATTTTCCATGGAGAGAATACAGAAAAAGTAGGATTATATCCCTGATCAAAATGCTCATACAATTTTAATATCGAATTATTACTGATTCGGTTGGGTTAG
>NC_037538.1:10484803-10490846 GCF_001531365.2 Cynara cardunculus var. scolymus | reverse complement strand
ACAGAAAAAGTAGGATTATATCCCTGATCAAAATGCTCATACAATTTTAATATCGAATTATTACTGATTCGGTTGGGTTAGCAAGAGGTTATAGGGAAACAGATTTTTGCATTGCTTATAAACCTTGTCAGGAGAGTTCATCCATACTTTTACTWCACACATTAGGTTACTTGAGTACCTCATGTTCTAGCATGAAGCCTACACTTATTGGTGTTTTGAAGTAGTTAACTAAATGGGTTTCTGAACATAAATTGTGCAACTTTTCAGTGATCTGAAATCTTGATTTACGTTAAAAGCAAGTATTTTCTGAATCTGTCAGGCTGCTAATATTGAAACCGAAGCCTCTGGGATACCTGAAGGCGAGTATCAATTGACACAACACGGGTTCTCAGATATTCAACGTGGGAAATATAGTGGTAAGTCCTCTTTGTGATCCTATCTTTGCCTCAGTTCTCTCATATTTTGTTATCTTCTTGGTGTCCTTTACACCTTGACATCAGTTCATCAATATTCAGAATGGAGTACAACTGAGTCATCTGATGATGTCGAGAAACAAGAGCTTGAGGAAGCTTCAGAAGACGAGGACACATACTTTTTTGACACAGAAGATCATTTTCAGGGACAAAGTATGAGTCCTGGGTCCATGTTTTCTGATTTAAAAAACCAATCTAATGTTATGGATGAAATAAACAAGTCTGGACAACTACAATTTGAAAGAAGAAAGAAGCTTCCTGATCCGGTTGAAAAAGAAAAGGGGGTCAGTCTGTGGTCTATGATTAAGGACAACGTTGGAAAGGATCTCACACGAGTCTGTCTCCCTGTATATTTCAACGAGCCTATCTCATCTCTCCAAAAATGTTTTGAGGATCTTGAGTACTCTTATCTTCTCGATCGTGCATATCAGCATGGAAAAGAGGTATATCTTATACTTCACCATGTAAATTGTTTCTTGCTCTATTGGTTATGATTTGCATGCTTATACTTCTGTCACGTTATAGAAATTTAATCACTTGTGGGATCTTGTCTTGCCGTCCTAGGGAAACAGTCTCCAAAGACTCTTGAATGTTGCAGCATTTGCTGTATCTGGGTATGCTTCATCTGAAGGCCGGCATTGTAAACCATTTAATCCTTTATTAGGGGAAACTTATGAAGCTGACTATCCTGAGAAAGGAGTTCGCTTCTTCTCTGAGAAGGTTTGTTTTTCTAGCTGAATCATGTTATGTTAATGTTTAAACATATGCTATTCAGCTTGCTCAAAAGATATCCTGTCATTAGAACCTGAACAGGGCATATTTAAATAGTCATTATTAACTAAGATGCAATTACAAAAGAAATATTTGGTGTTCATGTCCATCGTCTCTCAAAATCAACATTTGTTCGTAATGATCTTTATCAATTACCATGACAGGTTAGTCACCATCCCACCCTGATAGCTTGCCACTGTGAAGGTAGAGGATGGAAATTCTGGGGAGATAGCAACATAAGAACAAAATTTTGGGGTAGATCAATTCAGCTTGACCCTGTTGGACTTTTGACCCTAGAATTTGATGATGGTGAGGTTTTCAATTGGAGTAAGGTATGGGAATGCAAAAATCTCCTGTCTGAATTACTTTTTACTGTACAAGTTTCTACCTAGTTTCATCCAATCCAAATATCTGTGTATGTATTGTTGTCAGGTCACCACCAGCATTTATAATCTTATTTTGGGAAAGGTCTATTGCGATCATCATGGGTTGATGCATATACGTGGCAATCGGGAGTATTCTTGCAAGCTCAGGTTTAAAGAACAATCTATTCTTGAAAGGAATCCTCACCAGGTAAATATTCGGAGAATGGTTGATGTAGAGATGAAAGTGTATGCTACAGAAACCTTGTCAAACAACAATATATATTTCATAGGATTCTATTCGCAAAATCAGTAAAGATTCGTTGTTTTACAACTTTTCCTGGACAAATCCTATGAAAATGCAAGCCTTCTTATTTGATATGTTATTTGGTCATTCTCCATTATTGATTTCTTTTTTGCAAGTCCCATCTGCATATCTTACTCACGTCAACGTACAATCACATATTTGTGTCATAAAAGGACCCATAAAACTCAAAATGTTTCATGGGCTAGATGAATTGCTTGAAGTTCATCTACGCAGTTCCAAATTTAGTCTCACACTGTTATCTGAGATATACTATGACATAGGAATAAGTTTGGTTTATATGTTATATGGAAATGCAGAGTGATATAAGTTGGTGCTTTTGTGTTTTTGACATAAAACGCTAATCAATCAAAATGACATTTGGACCTGTCTTTTGAACAGGTACATGGGTTTGTTGAAGATGCAAGTGGTAAAAAACATGCCACATTATTCGGGAAGTGGGACGACAGCATGTATTACATAATCGGAGAGGGGACTAGCAAGGCAAAGGATATGTCTGATGAAAATTTATTGTGGAGAAGGACTATGCCTCCCGTTAATCTCACTCGATACAATTTAACTTCATTTGCTATCACATTGAATGAGTTGACACCAGGACTGAAGGTAGAGATTACCCATTGACTCAAATTGTGTTCTGTGAGTTGTTCGTTTCCTCTGTATGTGTGCATGTAACTGATCCTGGTTTGTTTGATAACGGATTCAGGAGAAGCTTCCACCCACGGATTCAAGACTTAGACCGGACCAAAGGCATCTGGAGAATGGTGAATATGACATGGCAAATGCTGAGAAGCTACGGCTGGAAACAAGACAGAGAATGGTGAGTATCTCATGCTTACTGCAATTTTGTTTTATGTATGTGGATCTTTAGCTTAACTATTCTTACCTCTGTTCACTACATGTTTATCATCATTCTTGTGAATGGTCAAACAAAAGACATAATCACACTCAAAGTGGCCACATATATTTATGTGGTTTACCCAAATCCCAGTAGGGTATGATCACAGATAGCAACAAATAAGATTTTTTTTGGGTAAAGGGGACGGAATTCCAGGTAAATTAACAAATAAGTATTTGCTATATGGAGGAAATAACAAGGGAAAAATACAGGAAAAGAAAATGTTCCTAATCTGTTAAATTACTTACAGACACTATGCTTGCTGACCAAGCCATGAGATCCTGTTGTTGCTTCTCTATAAACTGATAGGAGAGCATGTGATGCAGGACTCAAGAACTAAATAGGGACTTCCAACTTGATCTTTCAACATACTCTCAATGAAATGTGGAAAAACATGTGAAATACAAACTTTTGTACCTTGTTAAGCACAAAGTCATCTAGGAGAGTTGATCTAATAAATTGTTTATATATATATATGGTTCAAACTAGAACATTAACTAAATAAATGAACATGAAAACGGGCAAATCACATGTGATTTTACACCAACAGTCACCATAAAGGTGTGTGGGCGGTGTGGCCCGTCGCATGAATCATTTGTGATTTTACACTTGATTTTAAAATCACATGTGATTTGGCCATTTTCTTATTCTCTTATTTGGTTACTGTTCACGTATAAAGCTGGCTCTATGTATGCATGTATGTATGTATGTATGTGTATGTAATAATATTTTTAATATATCACTTAGATCCTAAACTTTTTAAAACGACAAGACATTGTCACTAGAGCAAAGCATGTAAAAGGTCCTATCAAGTACATATCTGGCTTCTAATGTCTTATATAATCAGAGGCAGTGTCATTTGAACTAAACATGTTGCCAGAGTTGATGTTGCTAAATGAACCCCTTTTTAGATCAAATTGGTGTCCACTCATGCATTGGAAATGTAAAAATAGATGGTTGATATTATACTAAAACTGCGACAATTTCTGCTTTGAAATGTACATCATCTCCTTTTTAGGATGTTTTAAATCTAAAATTTGGTTGGTGTTTATTTATTCCCAAGATTCATCTTTTTTCTTAATTAAAATTGTTTTAGACTTTCGAAGTAATTATGGTCAAGTAGTCCTTAAACTAATCTCCCATTTTGCAATTTTCATTTATGATGTTATCATGGAAATATTCGGATCTCTATGAGGGTTGATTAACCAATGCATCACAACACTCCAAAATTTTGTAGTCGAGAAAATTACAAGACAATGGATGGAAACCACGGTGGTTTAAAAAAGATGGTGAAGATGGGACATATCGGTATGTAGGTGGATACTGGGAAAAAAGAGAAGAATGGAATTGGGAAGATTGCCCTAATATATTTGGTGAATTCAGCGAAGACATTGTTAATACTTCCACCATTGAATCCTGAATTCATTAAGGTAAAACAAGTTTTCTTCATCATCTTATAGTACTTGGTTTCAAATATCCAAACAGTTCCATTTGCAGGTGTTTATTTGCTTTAATTACACCATTTTGCGACTTATGCAGAGGAACCCGCACATCAAAACTTAGCCTAGATTCATATTGTGATCATATCAAGATTCAATCTTTCGGTTTGCAAATGGAGATTTGAGCTCCAAGTGCCAAGACCGCCTTCTCCTCCTCGATCCACGGCATAACCTTTGTAATTTCCCTCTGTCAAGCTCTTATATAGTGCAGCTGACTTATTAGCAAATTAATTTAGATGAGTCTACTCTTGTATTGTTTTGGATGATAGAAATAAATGAAAAAAAAAAGTTAAAATGCCCAAAAATGTCCAAAGGAATTGTTCAGATAGTAGTTATTAAGAACTTGTTAGAGAAGAATGTATTTAGGAAATTCGTCAAAGCAAATAGTTGTATGTCAATGCAATGCCATCTTCAGTTTGCACATAACTTTCAGTACATGTTTTCTTTTATTTTTACATATCTATCAACAAAGTTTTTGATTTGTGCGAATTCATTTTGTTTATATGATATGTATATTATAATAAAAATTGGGCCCAGACTCCTACGGGAGGCAGCAGTGGGAATTTTCCGCCATGGGAGTAAGGGGGTTCAGTGTTCCAATAGTTTGAGGCTTTGATGGTTTCATTTAAATACGATATTTGGCTCGACCGAATTCAAACCATGAAGTTAGAACGATAATTCGTGTTGAACATGGTAAAGATAATTATGTTGCAACTTCATCTGCACCACAAACTAACCAACATAATAACATCAGAATCCGGTGAAACTCATCTCTCGAGCAAAAGATTTAAATTTTTGCTTGATTGGTTTTTTATGAGCTCTTGTTGTATCAAACCTGTATGTTATTATTGATCACAAGACTTGCTTCTGATGTTTTGTTCTTGATTTCTCTCCATGCAAGTTGCGTAAACATCTTTCGAGTAATATCATCTCTTGACTTCAAATGGTATAATTCTTCAATTTATAGCACTTGAAGTCGACCTAAACCGTTTTAGCATGAAATTCGATGGAATCTTCCTTCTCATTATCATTATGTGGATCTTACATCCATCAAGAGTTGTTGAGCAAAGATTCTGGTAGTCTTCTAAAAACTTCATGGCATAAAGTTCTTGTGCCTTGTACCAGAATGTACACTAGCATGACTCAACTAAATTGAACCAGTTACATTATTTTCTTGAGGTAGTTTGAGCTAGATAATGGTTTGATCAATCTCATGTAACATATAATGGTTAGTCAACTTAAATTTCTTGGTTAGCCTTAAACCAAATTACTTGTGTTGGTTCAAGTAGTTTGACCATATAATGGTTTCATCAAACCCATATGTATGACTTGAGCTTGTTCTATAATTAATTCAGCATCTTTACTAGATCAACTCAGACCCCTTGATTAGGGTTTTCAGCCTTCTAAGCTTCCGAGTGTTAACTACCTAACCTAAATACTCACCATTCACAACTCAAACCGTCTAAAACTAGACTAAGTTAAAAGAATTTGAGTTGGTTTAGGAAATTTAAGCTAGAAAATGGGTTAGGTCAAATGATATTTTCTTTGATTATGATGTAACACCAATCCATATCTAATTGCTTGGTTAAACTAAACCAAATCAACTATATAATTAGTTCAGGTTAGGAGCCATATATCCATTTGATCGAACTTAGCTATATATATATATATATATATATATATGTGTGTGTGCACATATATATATATATATATGTGTG
>NC_037538.1:10462303-10482303 GCF_001531365.2 Cynara cardunculus var. scolymus | reverse complement strand
GATTTGAACAGCCATTTATTCATCGAACCCCCTTTTTTCATCTAAACAACAAAAATGGCCTCCATTTTTACACTTCCATTTTTGTCCCTTATTATTTTTCACAAAAAGTTAGAACCAAACATGGCATAACGCCAAAGGAGGGAAGAAAAAGAAGCAGAATTTTGCAATCAAAAGGGAAATCTAAAAAAAAAAAAAAAAGAACTCCAATTTTACGCATGGCATGTAAAGTCGTCTTCTTCCAACTCGATACCTTGTTCAGCAAGCCTACGCTCCTTGTAGACATACCATCTTGCGCAAAACAGAAACAATGCTAAGTTGAAAACACTTAGAATCGCAAGTAGCCAATAGAAGTCGTAAAGTTTCCCCTGGTTCAAGTTATCAGCTATCCATGGGTGCTTATCTCCTGTAATCTTGTGCACTATTGTCACTAAAAGAGAGCTAAAGAAGAACCCCAATGATAACGTGCTCAGAAACAATCCAGTGCTCATCGTTTTCATCCCTTTTGGGCACTCCCTTAAGAAGAAATCAAGTTGTCCTATGTAAGTAAACGCCTCACCGGCCCCCACTAATATAAATTGTGGGGTCAACCAAAAGACTGTAAGCGGGACCACCGTAGACGGATCATCTACTAAACCATGTGAATGTGCAACGTTTAGTCGCTTGATCTCGGTCAGGGCAGCTGCAATCATGGCCAATATGGATAGGACTAGCCCAACTCCTATGCGCTGGAGAGGGCTTAGCCCTTGTGGGTGTTTGAGGAACCGTTTGGCGATAGGGGCGATGATCCTGTCATAGATCGGCACCGTCAAGAGGATGCTTCCAACGAAAAAAACGGTGAGGGAAGCCGCTGGGATTTGGAAAGATTTTCCAATGTGTCTGTCCATTGTGGTAGCTTGTGACACTGAGAATGTGGTCATTTGGGCATATATGGTCCAAAATAATATTGTGGTAGCCCAAATTGGTAGCATTCTGATCACCATTTTAACTTCCTCCACATCAGTTAAAGTCGAAAGACGCCATTTATTTACTACAACTATTGATTCATAAGATCTTTCGGTATCTTTAATGGCTGCCTTGTCAAGGAAACTGCAAAAAATAGATACAACCTTCAATAATAGAAAGAAAATTAAAAAAACCACAACTGTCACCACAAGATAATTCTTGTATGGTCGAGATGTATCACACCACGTTTAAATATCCTATACAGATCTAGCACATATATATATATATATATATATATATATACCATGAACTATAGAAAGTTAATTTGTCAAATAAACCAAATTGAATAAACCCATTAAATTTAATAAAAAGTAGAGAATAAACTACAAGGATATGATGTATACCGACTTTGTTTTTATACTACCATCCAAGAGATAGAAAGGCTCTCTTTTAAATGTTGTTTTCAAGCATAAGAGAAAATAGCCTCTTGTTTGAGTAATAGGAGACAAAAGACATAAATATCTTCAAGTTTCTGGCCAATGGTTAGGAATACAAGCCAAAATATTTGGTTTTCACGTTACAAGTAGCATCAAGATTGATTATTCGAAATCTCATGTTCTTGATCATGTAGCCGTTTGTTTTTTATTGCACTACCAAGACACATGCATGCACTTTCTTATATGTACATGTGCATGTTTCTTCAATAATTCCAGATTATGTTTAATTAAAGTTGTAAATGGTTGGATTTTGTATTTCGATCTTATCTTATCAGATGTGCTTTATTCAATCTTTTTAACCAAATAACAACAATAATTTAAGGTTTACAATCGAGGAATCTTAAAATATATTAACACGTTAATCTACCATCTTTAATGCATGAGACACTCATAATCACAATACTAAATTCGTGAACTTTAAAAGTGTATTAGTAAAGACTCGTATACATCTGGGTTTCTTCATTTTTGTATTAATACGAGATGGGGTGTACAATAATTTATGCAGTCGGTGCAAGTGAAACATGTGGTGGATGGGAGTTAGATCCATAAATTAATAGACAATAATGGTACCAAATGCATTGATGTTTGTACTTAAACCGGCCTTGGTATTATCACTGATTTTTCAATGCCTGTCTGCCACGATTAAAATAAAAACAATTTTAAAAACGGTTCCAAAATTCTTGAAAAGGTGAAAAAAGAGAGAATCTTTTTGGATGTTTGGATAATTGCCATCGCTATACGAGATCAAATTATCCAATTAATTAATTATCTTAATGCTACGTTCGGTAATTATAAAAAAAAATGAATTTTTTAAAATAATTTTGAGTTGTAGATTCAAAGTGTTAATTATATATATAAATTAAATTATAGAAATTTATTATTCCCATGCATCATTAAATAAATAATTGCAAGGTGTCTTATGTTCTTTTACGAAGGTTTTTAATTAAACTACGATTTCTTTTTCCTTTTCGTTTATAGATTAGCAATTAATATTATTGAAAGATATTTAAATATATATTTTATGAAATAAAATGAAGATGAATAAAATCCATGTAAAAACAAAAAGTGGTTCGTAGTATTTAGAGAATTATTGGTATTATTAATAATGAAAAAGATTGGCGTATTACTCCAATTGCTTGAGTTGTGGACAAAAAATGGCACCCACAAGCTTGGCTGGCAAATCAAGGACGACACCGAAATTCAAAGTATATTCTGATCAATTATTTTCATTATTGATTAGGAAAAAGGGTTTTTGGGACCCCAACCGATGTAAAAAAGATAGCTCGTAAGTTTTAATCATCATCACATGCTCAATTATGCACCTCATATGCAACCCTTTTAATTTTTAATAATTTTTTTGTAATTAAATTTTGAGTTTTTTTAAGTCAAATTAAATGCTATTTAATTAATTAAATTATAACCATAAAAGACTCCAAATTGAAAACCATAACTTGCAAAGCTATTTTTGTAAAATAATATATATGTATGATTAATTCATTTTTTTATAAAGAAATTTAAAAAAATAAAATTAGAACAAATATATGGTAGTTAAAAGAAGACAACTTGTAAACGTATATATGGATAATGTGTAGATTAGACCTAGGAGTCAAACTATCATGAAATCATAGAAAAACACATAGTAAATCTCAATTTTGTATGTATCTCACACAAATAATAATATAATAAAATATAAAGAATTATAATGGTGAAATTTCTTCCAATTGGTCATGAATATTTATCTTGTGACTCTTCAATAATTTGATTTTAATATGACGTGAAATAAATAAATAAATTATAGTGCCAAGTCATTGTTAAAGGCAGAACAATTCGTGTTTAACCTAATTGATTAAATTTCAAGATTTTTTTATACAAGATTACATAGACATTTGATGTGGTGTTATATGTGTATATGTAGACAAAAGCGATAAAAAATATACGGTTAATTCAGTTAAAGAAGATATAAAATAAAATAAAGGCTCACCGGAATTGTTTGCTGTGGGGCAACTTTTGCTTGCTTTTCTTGCCATCAACTCCTTCTGTAATTTCAACATCATCGACACTGTACAACAAGGAAGGATCCGATGGAATCTTCATATGCCTATTCCTCCATGCCGCCACGAAAACCGAAACTATTTGGGTTAACGGGCTACCCACCAGTTTCTTGAACCGGTATCTTTTTGTACCCAACAAGAAGATCACCAATCCGATAACAATGGCACATGCCACGATCCCATACCCCAAACGCCGACCCATATTGTCCTGGATATATACCAAGACGGTAACCGCTCCAAGTGATCCGATACTTATAAAGAAAAAGAACCAGCTGAAGAAAGTAGTCATTCGAGCCTTCTCCTCTTTGTTCGATTCATCAAATTGATCCGACCCAAAACCTGAAACACTTGATTTGAGTCCACCGGTCCCTAGGGCGGTCAGGTAGAGGGCAAGGTAGAGAACCATCAGTTGGATCCCTGTAGCCGCGACACAGTCGCCGCTGTTTGGGGTGCATTTTGGTGGTTGTAGACTGGGAATGGCGGTTGAGATGGCCAAGATTGTCACACCCTGTTTATTAAAAAAAAGTAAAACTTCAGACTATGGATATAACATAATCACTTTTATTTAGTTATGATATCAATTATTTTTGGATATTTTGGAACTAATGAGGAAATATTTTTGACCCTTTTTTGATTTAATATTCCAAAGAGGAAATATATTACTTACCGTTGCTTGAACCGCAGCAAATATAGCAATGGTCAAATACCTATAAACACCATAAAACAAAATAAGGAATTTATTTATAGAAGTTCTCATAAATAGACTAATTAATGTATACTTGATTAAGAAATGAAGTAATTAATTACCGGCCGAAGAAGGTATCAGCAACAAAACCCCCTAAAAGACACAACATAAACGAGGTGCCCAAGAAATTAGTGACAACATTGGCGGAGTTTGCATTTCCAAAATGCATAGTTCTGGTCAAGTAGGTCACCAAATTCACAGCGATACCCAAAGTGGCAAATCTTTCACATGCCTCCACCCCTAAATTGATATATATATATATATATATATATACATATTTCAAATCAGATTACTATGAACACAAAAATTAGTTAAGAAGAATATATACATATAATGCAAGTAATTATAATGAATGGAGGATGGACCTAGAATCATGGCGGCAGAGATCCATCCGCCGGTGGTGGCACGGTGAGCCGGACGACCCTTGTAGTCCCAGGCATCAGGTAGAGTTTTTGCCACTTGTAACTCAGGGAGAGCCATATTAATATATGTTATGATATTTTTGTATAAAGGCAGCCTCGGATTTGAAGGTGGGGGGAAATATCGAAGATATTGGGGAGTTGGAGCATGAGATGCTTAAGATTCCATGAATTGTAGGCAAGACCTACGTTCCTTTTATAGCCGTGCCAATGCCCTACCTTTATTTCACATTATTATATTATAATTATTCTCATAAACATTGTAATTTACTTTTTTTTTATTTGGAAAAGATTGATTTTAGGCTTTGCCCTTGTAGTTTCTCTCAAAGTAAAGGTAAATATTTCATTCACCACAAGTAAGTATGTACGTGTATATACACTTGAAACTTTACAACAAAATGTTGTGAAAGTAAAAAAAAAAGTCAAAACTTTATAGCAAAAACATTGTAAATGTTATCTTTATAGTGTTTTGTTGTAAAATTTCAAGTATAAAAATGTTGTCTCATAAAAACAGTATTGTCTCACATGATCCCCACAGTTATTCTATTTTAATTTTTTTAACATTAATTATATTATTAAAATATTTTAATACATTTAATAAAATAGTATATCTTTCTTATAAACACTTAATTTCAATGTCTTCTATATATTTGTGGGAAAAAATTATATATTATTTCTTTTTTTTAAATATGGAGTTTTAGAGATTTCTCCAATCTTATGTCTGTTTCCTTTCTCTTATATTATAGCTAACTGTTAGAGTAAAAATATATTTCAAAATCTCTATTTTAACATAGCCATTAAAATTACTCTAATTATCATTGCAGAATTTGTGGGACAAAAACTAAGATGTTAACTTGGAGCTATAATTTTTGACATCGAATAATCTGTTAACGAATGATGAAGATCCATACAAACGAGTTTCAGTAATTTTTTAATATGAAATTATAAGTTCAATTTTTTAATACCTCTACAAATATTTGTAGCAAGTAATAGAGATAGTTGATTTTTTTTAATATGAAATTATAAGTTCAATTTTTTAACCCCTTCAAATTAAAACCATTGATAATTAAATTGTAAATTTCGTACCTTTACAACATTTCTTCTTCACAAAATTTGGTTAACATTTGTCTAGAGTGATTTAAAAAAAATCAAAGTATTATTTTAGAACATAATATAAATAGTTTTTCTTGGTCGGATTGACGTAGTGGTTGTAAACTTCATGACTAATTTGTTCGAGTTTGTTTGGAAACTGCTACGGGGATTTGTTGTTCATATTAGCTTTAACCGCGACTATTTTTGTTTTCCGGTTGATGCGTTCTTATGAGCATTTCTCATTATGTTTCACTTGATTGGGATGTGTGTTTGTTGTTTGTTTGAGTGTTTTGGTTTAGTCCTTTGTTTGCTATAGGGGCTTTTGTCTTTTTTTTTTTGGTAGGTTTAATTTCGTTTATGAAGCCGGAATCGCTAGTAATCGCCGGTCAGCCATATGGCGGTAAATCCGTTCTCGACCCTCGTTCGTTCGAACTCTCGTTGTTGTTTTTGTTTTGTTGTTAATATAATTGCTTGGCTTTTAAAAAAGGTTGGCAACCGACTTGTGAACGACAATGAACAATAATGTATATAATCTTTACATAAGAATCACTTGGATTGTAGCGTATTGGTTAAACCTCAAGGGGATGTAGTAGAAAATCTCATCTGCCTCAAGTTTGAATCCAGACGTTGGCAAAGCTCTGATAGCGACGACGCTTCATCAACAATGATGACTCCAAGCTATCGATGGTGACCCAGAAAATTAGTTACTATAGATAAGCTATCCTGAAAACCTAATTACCCAAAAAAAAAATATTATATAAGATGGAATCAAATTGTAAAATATAAAATATTGGTAACGACAGACACACGTATTTATTTATTTCTTGATTTTATTTTCATGAGAGAAGGCAATAATGCTAATATTTTAAGGCATGTCCTTGAATGATTGCCTTCTTAATTCCATCAATTTCTTCAAAGTGGGGTCTCAATACGTATCAATGGGGCCTTGCAATGAATTTCGATCTTTGACTTTATTACAATTTTGATTCTTCTACCTTTTTAGAAAAATAAACATCATACTTATAAATATTTTTTCCTTGTAAAAATTAATTTATTTTGTTCTCTGATAAAATAATCATTTTTTTTTAATTTAAAACTTAATCAAACATCAAAAAATTCATTTCTAAAATGTTAAATATAATTTTTTGGAAGATGGAAGTATAATTTGTTGTAGAAACTAAGAGTTAATCGCATGACATATAACAATAAACTCTGTTAATTTCTAATTTTTAATTTCAGGTAGTCAACTTCCTTTTGCTAATTAATATTAAACTGTAATTAAGAAACGTAATAATCTAGAACAAATTTAGCCTGTTTAATTAATTAATTAACCAATTAATTGCCTCATGTGACACATAAACATGGACGTGGCCACGTTGTTGCCGAAATATTCTCGAAATGCCTTGTCATTTAGATGCTGAAGTGTCATTTTTTTCTAATATTAATTATCCATTTTCCTTTTCCCACCTTAACGTTAAGTTTCTTATTTTCTTCTTTCCTAACAAGTGATCCATCCCCATCTTACATTGTATCTCTCCACCACCATTAACAGCAACATGACAACATCTATCATCACCACCACCACCAATGAGTAACACCGGCATCAACCACCACCAACAAGAAATCATAAATTTGAAACAAAAAAAAATCATAAAATGAACATGAAAAACGATATAAAATATTCCATTTATGGTTTTTGATTTGTGGCTCTATTCTTGGGTTTTAAATAGGTTTCCTGCTTGTAAAATGACAAAGGTCTTTTGGTAATAGTGTATGTGTGCAAACTAGACACGGGAGGCCATCCCCACCTACAAATGTCGATGAGGTCGACCACCAAGAAAGTCGTGTCCTAAGGTTCGGGTGTTGTTGGAGACATTTGAGGGAAAGGTAATGTGGTCAATCCGACGATGTTTGTATGAGAAATATATTTGCATATAAGTTTACAAGAAAAGTTACAAAGTTATTTATACAAGTATGAAACTCTTAGTCTATGCAACAATATCTATCCAACTTATGTAATATTTGTAACTCTCATGTCACATTATTGTAGTTGGATTTGTAACTCCTGTATCAATTGATTTGTAACTCCTTCCATCTTGATGAAATCTTTCTCTAATACAAGATCCTTTAAGGAGAATCAAGCTGAAATTTTGGAAATTTCAGACGTTAGGAGGCAAAAATTGGAGCCAGTTAGAATGATATCATCAATGTCTACTAAAATGTAAAATACTGCTTTCTTTTTCTTTGCTTCCGCCTCCTCCTTCGCTGTCAACGATATATTCCCTTTGCAGGGAGATCAATCTAATTATTCTTCGACTTCTTTTATGTTGGAGAGCTTTTGATTCTTTTTCTTTCTCCCCCACAGGAGCATCTTCGGTTGAAACAGGTTGCTCCCCCTGAACCTGTTCGCCAATTCCCTTATCTCTATTATCTTTTTTCTTATCTTGGCCACTGGTAGCTGGCTTTCCAGAGGCCGAATTCTCCCCCTCTGCGGTTGAGGAAGAAACACATATAGCTTCCCCAATGTAAGCCAAATGGTAGAGAGTTCCTTTAAATGTTGACTAACTGTTCGTTCTACTTTCCGTAAACATTCTCGATCATCTCCACACCTTAAATTGGGAGTTTGGAAGAAAGTAATCATACCTTGGCCTAGGGTTGACCGTCGGCAGAACACCTTTATTTAGAGTTTGCTTCTCGATTTAAGAAACGAGAATATCAAGAGTGATGGATTTATCAGCTGATAGACATGTGATTTCCATCAATCACCAGACAACTTATAAACGACATAAAGCTTCACATGGTTTTTCGAACAATTATAGAAACCGACCGTGATTTGACGTGATACACAACTAGAAATGCAAGCTTTTGCCGACATATTTTTCTACCTGAATTTTTGGCGGATTTTTCTACCTGAATTTTTGGCGGATTTGAAAAAAAGAAATAATCTTTTAAATCATGTAAATTCATCTACGGTGGCGAAGTTTGATTTTCTATTTATTTTAACTAAACTCAGCTAGAAATCCGCCACCAAGTTTTTATTTTTTTAATTAAGTTTTTATTTTTTTAATTGTTTAATTCATCAACGGATTTTTGAGGTGGATTTTAATTAATTAGTTCCCTGCACAAATCCGCCAATTAGTTTATAAGATTTTTTATATATTTTTTTATTTCAAAGAATTTTAGAAAAATAAAAATGTTTTTATTTAAATCGCCAACGGATTATCGACGGATAATCTGCTAGTAATTTAATTAACTAATTAATTAAATCACCAAAGGAATTTTGCCAGTAATTTAATTAACTAGTTTAATTTTTTAGTCAGTCAACTTTAAAATACTTATGAAAATTATTATAGGCATATTACTAGCGGCCTTTATCCACCGTTGATGGTCAATCCACCGGTGATCTATTTTTCCAGTGATGATTTCTCCGTTCGCGAGATCTACCAAAAATCCGTTCTCTTCAGATTTTATACAACTTGTTCATCAATGAAAGCCCAAATTTTAGTAGTAATATCAAAAATCATCAAAGAATTACTAGCGGCATTTGAAATCCACCTAATATGTTTTAATAGATTTGCCATATCACATTAAGGTAACCGGCTACCTACTAAACCGGTTAATCAAACCCTTAAATAAATGAAAATTTTACCTGGACCCCTAAAATGATAATTTTAAAAGTTAGTTCTCCAAAATAGGAATCAGACCAAAGTTCGTTCCATTTTGATACAATTTTCCTTTAAAGAAAACCCAAAACCTAGTAAATTGAGGAGAAGGTTGTGTAGATCTTGATCCTCTAACCCAAATCCTTGAACCTGGATGAATGCACCAAAGATCGAACCTAGGGTTTCCTAAGAGTTTTAATTGGAGAGAGAGAGAGAGAGAGATGTGGAGCAAATGAGGAGGAAAGCCTTAAAATCCGACGCCAATGATATGTAGCATCATGCGACCCTGCCATGTATAGGGTCGCGGCTCAAGGGTCCAAGCTACGTTGACTTAGCTTACGATACATAAAGTGTGACATTGGCCTTGCAGTACAATGGTTGTAGGTCACTAGGGTCACCACTCCCTAAAATCCCCACTTATGGTACACTAAATGCGACCTTGTCCACGTGAGACAAGGGTCACTGCATAAGGGTCGCATGACCCAAGTTGATGCCTGAAGTGCCTTATTTAAACTTGTTCCAAAGGCTAAATCAATAGGCTTAAACCACCAATATAGAGTCTAGAAATACGAATCTAAATAACGAACATAACCTTAAGACTTGATCGAAGTTTAATTAGTTACATTTCAAAATTCTGGGTGTTACAGTGGCGGTGGCTGGATGACGGCAGATGGTGGTAGTGGTGGTCGTTGCTGGAGCTCTTGATGGGGGATATTGATTTAGGAAATTGGGTAGTTACTCTGCCTTTTTTTTCTTATCAAAAAGTTTAAAATTCCAATGGATTTTTGATGAATAATCCGTGGGTAATTACCAACGACATTAACCGTCAGACGGATTAGTAATAGATCATTGATGATATTTTTTTTTAAATAGAAATATTTTATTAATTAATAATTATAAATTATTAAACAACATATAAATATAAAATATTAAATTGTTATTAATATTTAAATAATTATTATTTATTAATTATAAAATATTAAATGATATTTAAGTATAGAATATTAACTAACTATTATTTATTAGTACTTACTAACGATCATCTATGATTATGCCAAAAATTAATTAAAAAAAAATTTATATCCATTTGTAATTCGTTGAAAATGTTAAATTCACTGATGGATTACCTACGAATTTTGTTTTCGTCATAAAATTTATCCATGGTAGGATATTTATTGATGTTCCGTCGAAAATTAGAGACATATATTTATAGTCGGTAATATCCGTCAATGATACTCAGTTTTTAGGTAACAATGTGATGAGAGCCTTGCTGCATTGGATATACTTCAATATATATTCTCACTTAGTAGTAAAAAAAAGAATCAATAGAAAAGGATAATTGGTCCAGTACTACTCGAGTGCCTGATTTACTGTACCAACTTTCAAAAAGCTCAAGGTTTTAGACCACATGAAAAATGAGAAGTGTGCAATGATATTTGTTGTATATAAATCTAATATGCCTAAAAATCATATGTAATATTTTATAAAAAACCATCAAAAATTTGAAATATATTATTGATAATTTTAATATATAATATATATATATATATATAGATATATATATCATATTACATGTTTTCATGTAACAAGTATTTTGATAGATTGCTTTACTTTGAGAATTATAATTATATGTGATAATGTTGAGATATGTGGATCAATCTATTCCACCTTTTTTTCACAAACCCGTCACCAAGAAAACATACAACTAATTATCACGTCAGCAATTGAGAACTAAAATATACAGAGTTGAAATTGTCAAACGACAATCTCTTAAATAGGTTTAGACCGTTAATTGTTTGTAAATTTAATTCTAGATCATAAAATATAGGCTTTAAAAAATAAGTTATTGTAGATAGAACTAAATTTGAAGTTTATTTCATTTTGATATAACTTGCTTTAAAATCAATATAACTTTAACATATTTCATACTAACCACGATGCAGTTGAGTTTTGTAGTAGAAGGCCCTAAAACCACCAAAAAATTATTCAGATCTTAAAAAGTAAATCATTTTCACAATAAAATAAAGATTAATTAACAAATGAAATTCGAAAGCCTAAGAAGCGAATCTAAAAACTTTACAGAGTGGTTGCATCATACAAATATTAAGAACATGGAAATAAATAAATTTTAAGAAATAAAATTTTGGCTTTTTGTACCAAATTTCGGTCATAACAAGGTCATGTGCGTGCATTACAGCTTTATCCTAACTGGGTCAAAACAAATGGTAAAAGTAAGGCATAAATAAAATAGGCACCGACTTGGGGTTTTACTCTTTGACTGTCTGTTGAAATTTGAAATCAAATTGATACAACAAACAAATCAAAATATTCAAGATCTGGATCAGTTTAATAGATTGATATTCCAAGATATATATAAAAGCGATTTGATAATTCCAAATAAAAATATCGATAATTTGATATTCCAAATCCAAGAATCCAACATATTGATATATAAAATATAATCAATAATCAATAAAACTGAGTTAAGGACAAATAAATGATAAACCAAAATAATCAATAAAACCATGTTCGGGTTCACGTGTTTGGGAATTAGGAGAGGGTGTTGTGTTTTTCAGCCTTCAAGGTGGGAACTTGTCCCATATAGGAAGAGGAAATACATTGCATCATTTTATAAAGCCTAATACGCTTATTGAATTAATTAATGAAGCTCTCGGATGGGCTAAAAAGATGAGTGAGAGTTATTTTAGTTGAGGTTCAACTTCCTTCTGTTTAATTCCATTTTTTTTTTCTTTTTAGAATGGACGTGCACCCTCTCCTCATCATGTAAACCCGCCCTATAAGCATGCATTACTTCAAAAGAGGACAACAAACATCCAAATTGATTCTAACGCTTAACTTCGTTTCTTTTTAGAGACGACAAGTTCCAATCATAAATCAATTGTCTAAGTTGAATTCGATCGCTATATATCCAATCCAAAGTTTCTTATATTACGTATGTTGATTGATTCCTATAATCTATCTTTAAAGAGAGACAATAACTAGACATGCAATCAAACAAAACGTTGAATAATTCATTACAATACAAAATGTAACAATTAATTTTAATCTTGCAAGAAACCAATTCTGTATTTACAATTAATCATGTCTTTCAAATCTTAACTACAACATCAATTTCCAAGTGTTGGATAACCATCCCAACAACTCTTAAATATAATTTTTGTTTGGTGTACCTAAAAAATACATCACTTTTTAGATAGTTTATTAAAATTTACCTGTCTTTCATTTGTTTCGCATTAAAACTTAAATTTAATAATCGTGATTGTGATTAACAAGTTCTATTTGTTTTATTATCATTAATTAAAGAGCTAATAATTTCAATATTTAATTAATAACAAACTAATTTATAAATTATATACATGTCAAAATTAACGGTACACTTTTAATAATATGCATGTTGCTTTAAATTAAAACCATATCATATTTTCCATTTCTCAATCAAAACAAATCAATTTCTTTTGTTTAAACTTGACATCCAATTAAAACAACAAAAAAGGGTTAAAAGAATTGAAGACTGATTCAAATACATTGGTTGAGAAATTAAAAAAAAAAGAATACATGGTTCATATTCTTTTTCATTTTCTTGGTTCGTGAATATAATTGAAATTATATTATTAAAAAAATCATAAAATATTTAAAAAGAAAAAGGTGAGTAGTGACTATGAAATGAAAAGTCAAACTGACACGTGAATTTGAAAGCTCATTAAAAAAGACCCAACTGAGTCATTTAGTTTCGTGGGACTGATTTCCCACCACATACTCCTAGTCCTATTCATTGTCGTTTTGCATCATATCTTGCCTTCAATTTCCAAATAGACTCAAAATTCAATAACATCCTTATGTTTTTTCTTTTTTATTAATAAATAATTTCGAGTAAATTTTCTTTCAAAAGACAAACAAACATCATTACAACACCAAGCAAAAAAAAACAAGATTTTTGAGGGTATGCAAGACTTCAATTCTGCAAAGCATAAAAAATCATATAAAACAACAAAAAGTTAATATTATCATGTATTTATGTTAATCTAAAGATTATGAAACAAGTTCCTACTTTACGTTTAGGGACCTTACTTTTTAATTTTCACCCAAAAAGTTAGACAGGTATCCAAAAATGATTATAACAACCATACGGGTGGTGTTCAATTGTTTTAAGTTTGGGTTCTAAAGGTTAAAAGTGTTTGGAGATCTTAGGTTCAAATCCAACGAGTAATAAAAATCTCTTTGTGGACATAGAGGTTCAAATGCGATGATTTCGGGTAAAGCAAGTGATCGTATTGAAATTAGTTGGTTCATATAACGGATTGAATATTCAGATTAATAAAAAAGATGATTATAACAAAAAATACAAAAAAATAGAATAATGAAATATAATAGTTAAATAAATAAATATACAATTTGAATGAACAAATGCCTTGATGATCACAAGTTTCACACTTCTTGTTGATAAAATATGTTGCTTGTACTTATCTCTCCTCTGAAAGAATTAAAAAAAAACAATTATATTTTCCCTAATATTTAATGGTATTATTGTTTGCATGATGATACCCAAGTCAAGGCCTTAATTATCACATAATTTATTTTTTCCACCGCCCAACAAATTTTATTTTTTAATGTTAATTATCCAATTGTAATTCTTATTTTTAAATGTGTCTTCATACTAATTTTCCAATTATAAATCTCATTTTTTCACATTTTCATTTATCAAAATTGTAATTTTTAATTCGTTGTTAATACTTTGTTTACCGTATGCTAATTATAAATAGGAAAAATAAATGCTACATAACAATAACAAAATTAGAAAAAAGATAATAAAAATAAGTAGGGGTGTTTGTGGTGCGATTTGGTACGGTTTGAGGCCAAAATGCAAACTGCATAGCATGTGTGGTTTGAGCATTTTCGCAAACCGCACCGCATAACCCTTAAACCACACAATTGCATTTTATGTGTATAATCCAATAATTATAAGTTTAAAAATATATTAACTATAAAGTGACTAAGTCCAATAATACAAAGAGTTTCAATATATTTAATTCTCAAATACATATTGTGTAACTAGAAATAGTCTAAGAAGTAAAAAAAATAAACTTCAAACTAAATTGGACATGTAAGTTGTCATGCGTCCAACTCATAGGCGAACCTAGTTAAGTGCCATGGGTGGCACGTGTCACCGTATTGTTTCTCCGCCGAAGGATAAAAAATTTAGGTTTCGTGAATGGTGCAACCGTATTAATTTGTTGTGTGTTACCGTATGTATTTTGAAACTACAATGAAAATAAGTTTTATTTGGTAAAGTTGGTTTGCAATGCTTTTATTCCACACCACACCCAAGTCCGAATCATGTTAGTGTTATTTTCTTAGTCAAACGGTGCCACCGTTCGAAAAAAATTCCATATATTTGTTTCTTATAGTCAAACGGTGTCACCGTTTGAAATTTTTTTCCTATATATATTTTTTTTCTCATGGTCAAATGGTGCCACCGTTTAAAAACAATTTTGAGTCTGTCCCTGGTCCAACTAATTTATTAGTATTGTCAATTTGTCATATTGGATTAAACTAAAAGTTCATCTTTCTCAAAGTAAACTTTCTCCCTTCTTTCTTTAGAAAGATTGCAGCTAGCGTGCTGGACTAATATAATAGAAAGTCAAGGCTCTTCTCCTGTTCTACGAATCTACAACTCTCTTTATTGAGCGAGACTCTACAAAGTCCAAAACTATTAGATAAGTAATAAATTATTATACATATATATATATATATATGTGTGTGTGTGTGTGTCACATATAAAATTAAAAAAATATATAAAATATGCAGTGGAGTGCAGTTTGAACCGTGGTTTAATAACTTAAAATTGCAATTCGCATCACATAATACAATTTGGTAAAAATGCAAACCGTAAACTATACCGTGAAAATTTTAAACCATATTTTGAAATTATTTATAAAGTTTGACGGTTTGAATCAACATAAAGAAAAAAAAAAAAGGATTTGTATATAGGCCATGATGTGGATGTGCAACAAATGCGAGACCACATAATGCAATATAAAAGCAATTATTATTCAATAAATAAATCTACATATACCATACCTTACAAGTGATCAAAGTTGTTTTTTTGTTATCTTAACTAACAAATACCACTTCATCTCAAACTTATATATATTTACAATATTACATTATTGTTATATTTATAATTCAACAAATGGGACTTCAAATTTTTCCTAAAAAATGAACAAATTTGTGCATATATGTTACGTGGTATATTTGACATGACATGATAAAATCGTACAAAACTCAATGTCTCATGTTTGATGTAACATGAGAGAAGACAAAAACTTATTGTCTCACGTTTAGCGTGACATGAGATAAGGATTAGGACAATGTGGAACAACTTGAGATAAAAATAACTTTTTTTGTTCCATCACTGGGAAAAGGATGAGATATAAAATAAAAAATTACTAATCTTAATCTTATAATATAACTTTAATATGATATTTGTTTTAATGGTGAGATTGTTGATGGGTAATTCTAATCAGTGACAAATTACCCATACATTCTTTGGGTGATCCATTGGTATTTTCTCGAAAAAAATCTGAATCTACCAAACTATTGGTATTCTTTGAGTGATTCGTCGGTAATAAGTGATGGAAATTTCTCTGGTGAATTTTGTGGATAAAAGTTGTTTGTTTCGTAGTGTCAGTCTTGTTATGTCTAGTTTACCCATTTTTTTATATCCAGTCATGTCTAGTTTTTTACAGTCCAATCCAATTATATATGTATGCCAAATTAAAAAACGATTTTAAACATTCAATTTGTCTAACTAAAAATATCCGTTAACCGATTGTAATTAGTCTTATTTATATATTATAAACGACTCACTTAACTCTACCAATATCACTCTCGTTATGGTAAACAATATATACAAGTAAATGTAATAATATACAATTCTTCGTTACATGTATATGATTTCGTTTGTTTTTACATACTTCAAAAAACCATATTAAACAAAATCAACACATAAAAATTAATAATTCAAACGATAACACAATTATTGAATTAATTAAACTTCAGATTGAACTTGTATAACATGTTAGCCGAGTCTCATTGCTCATATCAATATTTAATTATTTCAATTACTATTAAAAAGATATACCAATATACATTTAATTGAGTCTCATTGCTATATCAATGTTTATATATTTCAATATTATCATTAAAAAGTAATTTGGAATAAGTTTAGTCGAGTCTCATTATTAAAATTATAATAATTTTCTTAAAAACCAAAAATATTTATTTTTTTCAACCATACCATTAAATATTTGGTATTCATTTAGTCGGGTCTCATTGTTGATATCATTGTTATCATTAAAAAAAATTGGCATACGTTTAGTCGAGTCTCATTAAAAAAAATCAGTATTTTTTTTCTTTCAACTATACAATTAAATATTTGGTATATTATACATTTAGTCGAGTCTCGGTATTCATATCAATATTTATTTAATTCAATATTATTCTTAAAAAGTTTGGTATACATTCAGTCGAGTCCCATTGCTCATATCAATATTTATTTATTTCAACTATACACTTAAATATTTCGTGTATTATATACATCTAGTCGAGTCATATTGCTCATATCAGTATTTATTTATTTCAATATTATTATTAAAAAAATAACGTTTAGTCGCGTCTCAATGCCAACAAGATAAACCTACGTTTTTATATAACATTATCTTTGAAAAAATGAAATTAATTTTCCCTGTTGGTTAAAAAAAAACAAAAACAAATGGGGAGCAAGAGCAACCATTCATGAAGCCTAAAAGCCAAGTGATGTACGACAAGTGTCTGCATAGGAGCACTTGTTCATGCTCGCAACTCTCCGACCTTTAACCCCAATAATTCAGCTTAAACAAACAAAGCGCCAACATGTTACTAAGACAATGGGACCATTTCCCTCTATAATATCCCATTATTTATTTTTATTTTGACTTTTTTTAAATTAAATTAAAATACAATATTTCTTTTTCAAAATTAAATGATCATAGAAATCACATATTTATTCAACATGATAAGCCATGTGTGAAAGGCTATTCACTCATCACAAATGGAACCATTTAATTGGTTTTTAATTATGTTAGTACATTTTTTAGGATTGGTCCATTTTTTACGGTTTTTTTTCTCATTATTATAGGTAATGAATCTGCAATTACTGTAACATTTCTTCATGATGAACATTGTAAATAATGTTTGTAGGTGTGACAAAATAGTGTCTCTGAGTACCACTTGAGAGAATTATTAAGAATCCATGTAACTGTTTTTATGGATGGTCGAGCTAGAGAGGTACTTTAATATGCTGAACAATTGGTTTTTTTGTAGCTTTGTTGCTCGACTCTTCCTCGGCTAAAAGGTCGAAAGTGGCCCTTATTTATACGGTTGTTTGACTTGAATAAAGTGAGAAGTCAACCCCATTATCAAATACGAGATAGTTGAAGAAACTTAATCATTTTGAATATGGAACATGGAAACAACGTTCGTCTTTGTATCGGTTAAATTCATAACTGATATCAGTATTATTACGTATAGAAAAAAAAATTGACGTAGAAACATAGATACTCTCTATTCTCGTATTTATGTTATATATACCTAATTGAAATTAATTATAAAGTGAATAGTAACATTAATGATAACCTATCTTGTATAGTGTGGTTCAATGAATGAGGGACTGAATTGATGTTTCTGTACCTAAATAGGAACTTTCAGTTCATTCCAAACCTACTGCTAGATATGTGGTCGTCACCATACCTATAGATTGTCATATACAAAATCCATAGCCTTTTGCAACTTGCTATCATATATATATATGGTAATGGAGTGGGGTTCACAATGCAACTAACAAGTGTAATATTTAAACCATTTAGATTACAAGTGGTTACATATCTATAAATATAAAACAGGAAATGGTATATCTTTTTTGTCATTTTTTAATGATCAATCGGAAACTGATAATGAATGGGTCGTTGGACCGAGTTACTTAATTTGGTTTTAACTGCGTCTTAGTTATTATGTTTGATTTGTACGTAGACTATTCTTATGTTCAAAGATAGATTTCTTTTGACTGATCTTGCCTTCGTTGTTCTTCGGATTTAGTACATGCATTTCATTTATGATGGGAGATTGGATCTAATGACACCTAATTTATTAATTTCTTAGCAACCGGTGTATTTTTTCCTTGGATTTAATAGAGTTATATATGCAATAATCCTAAAGTAAGTCTTCAAAAGTTCAATTGTTTTTTAGGGTTTATAAATCAACAATTAAATTAGAAATTTGTTCAAAGTTTATTACTATTGCAAGTAATTAACCCTAAATGGATTACATAATACTAGTTGTGTTATTGTGTAGCATTCGATTCTATGGGATATAGAATTTTATTGTAAACCGAGGATGAAAATTAATGCAAGTCCTAATTTAAGAAATTATGTTTAGCGACAAAATAGAAATTAAAAGTGGTTGTTGAATATAACTTGTAAATTTTAAAGTCACAATTAAAAGACAGAAAAAATATGTCAATATGATCGTGCAAAATTGAACACTACAAAAATTTGATTTAGTTGTATGATTCAAACCTAGAATTTTATATTTTAAAATAAAGATTTAATTTATTTCAATTTTATGATTATTATATTGTATTAGAAAGAATCAACGTTTATATTATATTTAAATTTTTTTATCAGTTAGTTTGTTAGCTAGTTTATAAAATTCAATCTCTTTGAAAAAAATATGTGCTTTGCAATAAAAACTCTTAAAAAACTCATCTTTTATACATGAAGTACTGCTTATTAATGCATATCACTTAAATATCAAAATTACAAGTACATTATGCGTAAGTACAACTTATTAAGATTCATGTTTGAATTTGTGTAATTAACTGTATATAAATATAATCAAATACATGATAAAATTCTTATTTTAAATATAAAATCTAAAATATAATTAAGATAGATTAAGTTCTAACATAATAATTAGTTATTATCTTCATAAAAGTTATATTTAATAACTAAAAATAAATTATTTCGTCATTAAACTTAAATTAAATTATAATAAAAAATTGAATTAATAATTTACACAAAAAAAATGATAACTTTTATATATTTTTTAATTTTTATGATATCTTCAATTTTATATTTTATTAAGAAAAATATTATTGTTTACTCAAAACTACATAAATTCGTATTATAACATCGACATAGACAAACAAAATAAAATAAAACATTGAAATCGAAATATATGTTGCTACATTACATGGATACCCTTATGATATATAATAGTGAATTGTAAATTAAAACTTTAAAAAGTTCAAAAACACGAATAAATATCTATACTATATTATAAAGCATTTGACTAAAACTCTTAAAAACTCTTAAACTCTTAAAACTCTTAAACCCGTTCATCCCTAAACAATTTCATCCCTATCCGATTTCATCCATAATTGAATTCGTGTAACTAACTGCAGATAAACACAATCAAATACATGATAAACATCTCATTTTAAATATAAAAAATCTAAAATATAATTAGGATAATCA
>NC_037538.1:10459256-10460967 GCF_001531365.2 Cynara cardunculus var. scolymus | reverse complement strand
TGCGGATAAACATAATCAAATAGATGATGAACATCTAATTTTAAAATCTAAAAAATCTAAAATATAATTAGAATAATTATCGAGTTCCAACAAAATAAATAATTATTATCTTTATAAAAAATTACATTATTAAACCAAATATAAATTACTTCGTTATTGTACATAAATTAAATTATAAAAAAATTGGATTAAAAAATTACAAAAAAAATGAGGAATTTCAAATAATTAATTTGATACTAATATCGATATATTTTTGTCAAATTTTTATGATATCGTCAAACATATATTTTATTTAAAAATAAAAACATCATCGCTTTCTCAAAATCACATAAAGCCATATTATAACATCGACTGAGATAAAGAATAAAATGAAATATTAAAAACACGATGTATCTCGCTGCATTACGCGAGTACGCTTCTAGTTAATAATAAATACAATGATTATGAATATATTAACAATAAACCATTTTTATTGCTTAATGATTTTTTAATAGACACGAGTACGTGTTGATCGGTTAACTTACGCGCTTTATCCATTTGTTTGACCAGAAAAAACTTGGGACTTTATTGAAAAGTTAGAATGCTCCAAAACCATTTTAATGATTACACTTAAAATATATCAATATTAATTAATTGCTTAATCATGTCTTAAAAAAATGTACATCTCCATCAAAACAAATTATAAGGTTTTATTGTTGATATAGACTTTATTGATAATGATGAGTAGGGTGTCGACGAGTCGAGACGAAACGAGTACTATGTTATTTAAGATAGGCTCGAAAAAATTATATCAGGTTTGAGTTCGAATAACTTTTTTAATGTAGGGTTCGAGTTCGAATATTTTTTGAGTTATCGAGCTCGAGCACGATGCTCGTTTATGGGCTCGTACTATACCCATAATCGATCAACTCGTTTATTGGCTCGAGAATGATAATTTTTATATTTTTATTACATTATTTATGAGCATATAAGTACGTTTGGTTCGAAAAAATATATGCTCAAATGTCTTGGCTCGACTCGAAAAATTTAATCGAGCTTTTGAATGAGCCGAGTCGAACATTGGTTTTATGAAGTTCGACTCGTTAAGTTAAATGAGTTCTGTTTCGTGTTCGAGAGCGATATTCGAGCTCGAGAATTACGAATCTCGAACTATAGATAAATGAGTTCTATTTTGTTTGGATTATTTTTTCAGAAATGAAAATGCTTTATATGTTGAATTTATATTTAAAATTTAAATATTTTTATTTATAGGTATTTTCTTAAAATAAATTAAATTTTAACAAATATGTATTTAGAAATAAGTTTAAACTAAAATATAAGTTATTAAAAGAAAAAAAATCTTAAATGTAAATATAACTGTATAGTTTATATGAGTCAAATATTTGCTCAATAAAATGGGAAAAAAGAAAAACCCTAAATTACTTCTCAAAGTATGAAAAATATTGTTCGGTTACTTTCATTTGTTGTTATTTGATTTCATTATTTGATTAGCAAACGGAGAATGTAGACTTACACTGATATCATTTTTGTAAATTCTGTTTATTTTATATCAAATTATTAATTCATGGTTCTTTTTTTTGTTTATCGTTTTATATGAATTTAAATTGTTAATAATTTAATTATTATTGTTCAAGACATTGTCATAAACACACACTCACACTCACACCCACAACCACACCCCCCCCCCTTTTACACCCCAAATCGATAACCA
>NC_037538.1:10449727-10458020 GCF_001531365.2 Cynara cardunculus var. scolymus | reverse complement strand
TATATATATATATATATATATATATACTTGGGATCATGTGAGACCAATGGTTTTTCGTGAGACCCGTAAGACCAATTCTCAATCCTTGGATTAGATTTATAGTCGTCAGATCCGAACATTCATAAACGCCACGAGACTTCTCAATAATTACAAAATTGCCACCTTGTAACTTTTAACCATTAGATCGTTAGTTTATAAAGTTGATCAATGAACATGAATTGGTCTTACGGGTCTCACAAAAAACCTTTGGTCTCACGTGAACCCAACCCTATATATATATATATATATATATATATATATATATAGGCGAATGATTGTGTGAGAAGTGAAGTTATGGTGAGAAGCGTAAGAAAAGATCTAAACCATTGAATTCTTTTAATCTCATGTCAACCCACTAATTGTGCTTTAGAAGGGAATTGATTTGGTGATCTTGTTACACCTCATAAATGTTGACATTCAATTAGAATTGATCGAATGATGGAGAATTTTTCTTACACTTTTCACCGAAACCCAACTATATATATATATATATATAGAGAGAGAGAGAGAGAGAGAGATATGAATGAATCTCATACCATTGTTTTATGTAATTAAATTACTTTTATACCATTGTTTATTTATTTTTAGAATTAATTATTAAAAATATTATATAATAAAATGATTGACCCAGAATTATTCTCATATTCTTTTAAATATATATCATTCTCGTTTGATCATCTCCTCTCTCTCTCTCTCTCTCTATATATATATATATATAGGGGTGAGCAGCGGAACCGGGTACCCGGCTATAGAACCGGAACCGCCTTGGAACCGCCGGTTCCAGAACCGGAACCGATATGAGTGGTTCCGGTTCCTAAAATACGGAACCGATTGAGAATGGTTCCGGTTTTGGTTCTCAATTTTTCGGAACCATTACCTGCCGGGTACCCGGTATTTTTCAATAAAAAAATAATWATTATTTTTTAATAYCAAATTTATATTAGGTTTACATCTTAAAAGCACGTCGTCATCTTCAATCTTCATCTAAATTCTTCATATAAAATGATTCGTATTTTTCAAATTGTGTGTTCACTTGGATTCATAGTATGTAATCGTTAAACTTTGAACAATTACCATTATAGTATGTAATCGTTAAACTTTGAACAATTACCATTATAGTATGTAATCGTTAAACTTTGAACATTTTCTATTAGTCTATTATGATTTGTAATCGTTAATCAATATTTGTAACTATTATTCTGTATATTTTGTATTCTTGCTTATTTATTTAGTGTTTTGGCAATGTTTTATTTTTTATTTCTAAATAACAAATGTTTAATATTTTAAGAAGCGGGTACCCGGAACCGGAACCGGTTTCCGGCGGTTCCGGTTCCAAAAATTTAAGAACCACTCTAACCGGTTCCGGTTCCAATATCTCAAGAACCGCCGGTTCCGGTTCCGGTTTCTGTCAAAAAGGACGGGTACCCGCCTATGCTCACCCCTATATATATATACACACACACATATTATAATATGGGGGTTGATATTTCCACCCCTGCCATAACTTTTTACTTTTACCCCCTGTCACATGTTCTCTCTCACACACCATCTCCCTCACATCTCACTCTCCTCACACACTCACACCGAATTCACTTTTTTTAATTTAAAAAATTTTAATTTTACATTTTATACCCCTATAATTAGTTAATTAATTTACTTTATATCCTTTCCTTTTAAATTTTTTATTTTATACCCTGATCAAATTAACATACATAATCGTATATCAATTAAAATATGTTTAAAAAATACGTTTTAATTTTAACAAGTTACGTCATTATAATCGTCGTGTCAATACCTTCGAAATAAACCCAATATTGAATATTTTTTGACTTAATTATATTATTATAGATT
The DNA here is from genome assembly GCF_001531365.2 of Cynara cardunculus var. scolymus. Taxonomy (NCBI): domain Eukaryota; kingdom Viridiplantae; phylum Streptophyta; class Magnoliopsida; order Asterales; family Asteraceae; genus Cynara; species Cynara cardunculus. Next base: position 10,456,130 of record NC_037538.1, on the reverse strand, counting down.
ATATAATATGAAAAAATATTTTTAATATTTACATTTATAGTTATTTATTTAATTTAATATTTACTAGCGTATTTTATGAAAAGTGTGGTTGTAAATTGCGTAGAAGTCATGGGTTGTCTTGTGCTCATGAACAAGCACTGTATACATGTCAAGGCATACCCATTCCACTTGATGCAATCGATATATTTTAGAAAAAATTTGATTTTTCACCATGTGTGTCCACACAAGATGAAGAGATTGGATGTGATGATGAAAGCGATTGTTCAAAGAAAAATTTAATAAGCAGTTGTATCATGGTCGTAAAAGCTTACTCAGAAAGTTGAAGGATATAATAATGCCATCAAAACCGTTCGATGAACCCTCGGTTCATAGAACCACTCATGGCCGTCCATCTACAAAGAGTCAAGCTTTGAATAAAAGAATTATTGAAGACCGTATACGTAGTTGTTTTAACGTGCCATCAATTATTAACTCTGAAGATTTGGGGCATCAAGAATCAACGAGGCATAGTTCCTATTTCCAACGACAACCCACCACTCGACATCCGTATCTTGATCAAATCCCGAGTTTATTTCATCCATACATCATACAAATACAAGATGTATTAGGCGATGGAAATTGTGGATTTCAAGCGATATCTATTTGTCTAGATGGTCATGAAGACGAATGGGACAATATCCGCAAAGAGTTAATGATTGAACTAACTGAGTATGGACAATATTACTCCCATGTGATTGGCGATGAGTGCTTACGCATTCACGAAGCGCTAATTTTTTTCCAAAAGGGGTATTCGCACCAGTTGCGCATTGGATTGTTATGCCTGAAATGGGCATTCTAACGGCTTCAAGGTTCAATGTCATACTGCATGTTCTCAATATGGCAGACAGTGTGACATACTTACAGTTTAGGACACAACCTCCGTCGTCATCTCAACACGTGGCAATTGCAATAGTGCATGTTAATGGTAACCATTACATAAAGGTGGTATTAAATGGAGAATATCCGATGCCCACACTTACGCACCATTGGACATGTTATCGTTTTGAAGATGCAAGTACATGGATTGTCCCGTATCAACATAGATTCARTGCATATGAAGAATATATAGAGCGTATTCTTACTCGTGAATATGTTGATTTAACATGAAAAATCAAAGTTTTAATTAATAAATTTAATTTATATTTGAAATATGTATTATTAATATTTAATTAATTAATAATAATATAAAACATGTTAAAAAGGTAAAGGGTTAAAAGTTAGAATATAAAAAAGGTTAGGGTTAAAAGTTAAAATATAAAAAGGTTAAAAATGAAAATATTTGAGATTTGTCATTTAGTTGTTTTTTGTCCATTAGTATAGGAGGGGGGTGGTGGATAAATGGGTTAGGAGGGGGTGGGGTTAGAAAACCCCTATAAGATTTGTCACCTTAAGTCACGCCTTGGAAAACGTTATGACCTCCCCATAATTTGTAAGGCTTGGCACCATGTAAAACCTTGTCTACATATGATGATATAGCTCTAGTTGATAAATTTGGTGACGATATTTAATGACCTAATAGAAAATTAAAAAAACCCAATCAATACTTCTATTTTTAATGTTTTAGTTTCTAAACTTTTTTTTTTGAATGAAATAACCATTAGAATTTCTCATTTTGAACGATTAAGTTCTTGAGCTAATATTTAAATGAAAAAACCACTAAACATTCTCATTTTAAATGATTAAGAAGACCCCATTTTGTTAAAAACAAATTATCGAACTTTTGTTAGTCGGTTACATGTAAATTTTTATATTAACATGATGTAGGCAATCAAAAATTTAAAGTTCGATAGCTTATTTATAAAAAAAAATATTCTTCTTCTTCGTCGTAGTCCTCTTCTATTTGTTCTTTCACTATCAGTTGACAAGGTTGAAGAAATATGAATTTGAACCTAATATACTTGGCCTTCGCGAGAACCGCGTGTAGGGGTAGAATCGGTGATTTGACAGCAAAAGCAATAAAAAATGCGTCTTCTTATATAAGAAGTAGGTATATATCTTCTTATTCATAGACTAAATCATTCATAATGAGAAAATTTAATGGTTTTTTCATTTAAAAAAAATATTTCAAACACTTAATCATTCAAAATAAAAAAGTTTAATGATTTTTTTATTAATAAAAATTAAGAACTAAAACATGGACAATAGAGAAGTTGATTGGATTTTTTTTAAACCTTTTTGAATGACCTAATGAAATTAGACCTAGTTATGACTTATCAAACTTAGGGGTTAAGTCGCAAGCGTCCAACAAACTTTTGTGTAGCTTGGATATACACATGTGCGTAAACCCCTCTTGGATATACACTCATAAACCCATTAAACGACACCACATGTATATATATATATATATTTTAAACATATATATTTACGTATATAAATGAAACTAGTTGATACATTATTGAATATTTATTAATTTTTCAGTTTTCCTTTTAAGTTACAAATTCTTTATTTGAGTTATTTTCATTAAGATGTATTTGGATTAATTACTGAACTATTTAGTTTGCATTACACCCTTTTTAATTATGAATTTCGTACCTATCAAAAGTTTTTATTGTATGGAATATAGGAGCATCATCGTCAAATTTATTTTAAAGTTGTGATTTTATAATTATTGGATTGAAGTACTTTAAGTTCAAATCACATGAACCGTACGACACTGCATTGCATTTTAGGGTACGGTTTTTGGTGGTTCGAATCATATGCGATGCGATTTGCGGTTTGAGAAAATCTTCAAACTACATATGTGGTACAATTTGTAGTTTGACCCTAAATCGCAACAAACCGCACCGTGGATACCTTTAATTTACGATTTGACCCTCCTCTATTCCCTTCTCTCCTTTTTCTCACCTAACAACCAGCACCCTTTCTGTCATTTCTCATAAACTAGGTTGGAAAATTAAAATTTTGAAAAACAATTTCCAATTTGAATTTGAATTTGAATTTTAATAACAAGACTACACAATGCAACAATCCACTTGGTGAATTCTTTTCATTAATCGAAATCAATTATTTATTTCTCATGTAATGTTTTTTAAGTAATATTTATTATTTATTAATATTATTGAACAATTTAAATTATTTCCAAAATTATATAATAGATATTCTTTACTATAATAAATAATTATATACTATATTATATTATTATATTTTATAATAAAATAGTAATGTTTTATGGTGGGTGTTATGAAGAAAAGACAAAAATAAAATCTAAATAAAATAAAATTGAAAAAATAAAAATAAATATGGGAAAAGACGTAATTAAATCCCTTGAATTAATCGAAGTATTTTATAAAATTTAGTCAACGAAATCCAAAAGAAAATGACAACCATAATGATCAAAATTATAATTAGTTTAAAAAACCAGAAATTAAATTCACGAGTTTTGATTACTTTCTAATTTTTTATTGATTTAAATAATATATATAGATTAAGGACCACATGAAATTATTGATACACCTTTATTCTTATTTGTTCACGTAGATTCTTTGGTCCATACTAGAATCAAAATCTTGCAGGAAAATATCATTTTTCGTAAGGTTGTAAGAAAGTAACCTTCATGTGAAGGTATTATTATATTGTAGGAAGGCATGTGCAGTTGATCACTTTTATTATATTTATAAAATATAATCTAAGATTCATATAAACTTAGGGTTTAGAAAGGCATGTCACGAGTTCATCGTGTCGCGATATGACGTAACATGCGCCTGTGTCGTTACAATAAGACCTATAGTGTTTTTGTAAGGAGTTGTTGACATCATGGCACCTCGAGGCGTGCCACAATGTATGTGTTTGTGTTTTTATACAGTTACATAATCACATCATTCACATTTTTATGAATTCATACACGTCATGGAGTCAATAAACCGAATTTGTAAAATTGCTCTTCTAAGTTCTATTTTGAATATTTGATGAAATACTATTTTCTTATAATAATAATCTATGTGATTTTTTCCAAATATAATACATATAATTCAAATGTGAAATACATATAATATTTAATGAAAGACTATTTTGAATATTTTGAATTTTTAATATCATTATTTGATATACACATAATTCTATAACACCCCGAGACTTGATTTCATCGTCATGTCATGCCTCACGTCATTTAGAGCCTTACATAATATAAGGGTTTCTTAACCACTTACTACGTTTCTTACCAATTTTTTCACATGATCCTAAGTCTACACCCTCTAAAACCATCTCCAACCCAATCACTAAACATAGAACACTAAATATGGCGAGTCACATTGAACAGTAAAAAGCAACTCCAACCACAAACTAAAAAACAACTAGGAATCATATTTAATATTATAATATAATAGTAAAATAACAAATATCTTAAATTCAAATTTTAATCAATTATCAAAGGTTGGATTGATGCAATAAATCAAAAAACACAACTAATCACTTAAGTTGCATTAATGATAACGAATTAAGAATATGATAAGGCTAAGTAAACACACGAAATTAAGGAGGAAGTAAACTAAACTACTAAAAATCAGAGTTTCACCAATGGATTATTTCTAGCGGATAGCATAAAAGTAAAAAAAAAAGTCAACTTTTATCGACTTCCACCACAAATCCACCACAATTTAAAAAAATAATAACTCTGATCATATATTGTCGTGGATTTTTGATGGAATATTTGTTTATTTAAAATTAAGAAATTCTGGCATAAAATCTGTCTAATTTTTTTTTTTTTGTAAATTGATTACAGTTTCTGACGGATTTGTAGTGAATATTAATTAAATTAAATAATTAATTAAAATTCGTCAGAAATCCACCAAAAATTATAATTAATTAATTCTTCAAAACTATTTTATAAAATAAAAAATTGAATTTCAGATATTTTTGATGGATCCCGTGTCCATAAAAAATATCTTAAATTCAATTTTTTTATTTTTTTTCTAATTTTTTTTTTTAATTTCCAGCGGATCCCTATTGTTGGTGATCATTGAAAAAAAAAATCATAAAATCTAATTTTTTATTTTTTCCCTATAAAATGTTTTTTTATAAAAAAATGAATTTTTAAAAGTTTGCGGCGTATCATTGGCAGATAGGGGGATCCGTCAACAAACCGCGAGAAATTTTTAAAATTTAAATTTTTTTTTTTTCGGATTTGTGGCAAATATTAAATAAAAAATGCATTTTTGGATTTCTTTTTGCATTTTCTATCCGAAAATACTTATTGGTTTTTTTACGTATTATGTATTTATATATATGTAATATACTTATATATATATATATATATACCACATACGTAAATCAAACATGCATGTATGTATGGGCTTTATTGGTATTAATGGCCTTTAATAACTAATAAAATGTCTTATTGTACTTTAGTGGTTCATAATTGGTTATAATGAGTCTTAGGTGGCGTTTGTTTTTTAAGAGGTGCTGAAGTCTGAAGTCTGAATTCACTTCTGAATTTTAAGAGGTGGTGCTGAAGTCTGAAATCTGAATCAGTCAGACTGTTTGTTTTTACGTCTGAAATCTGAAAAGTGATCTTTTTTTTTCCTGTGAAACTTAATTTGGAATTTTGTTGAAGGCTTTTTAGTTTAATGACAAACTCAATTTGCAAGTTTTACATACAATTTCATGATTTCAATAATATTTTTTAACTCAATTTCTGAAAAGTGATCTCAATAATTTGTAAAGTAAATAATCATATACCCACTAGAAGCCCTTTCTCTCTATCTCTCTATTTCTCTCTCTCTCTCTCTCTCTCTCTCTCTCCGAAAGCTTAAATTCCTCCCTACCACCACCGCCTCCCCCGCCGCTTCTCGTTTCCCTCCATCGAAATCCAGGTCGCTGATTTTGAACGAATACCAGATGGAAAAAAGGGTTTGGAATCGCCTCCTTCTACCGACAGTCCAGAAGAGCAATCCGATGGAAATCGATGCAAGAGAAAAGGTTTGGAATCGAAATCGAAATCAAATTTGAAATCGGATACAAGTCCACGCGCTGAGGTTCATAAACAAAAGGATTTGAAAGCCAAATCTGGAATCGGTTCTTCTAAGGGAGCGTATGCAGTAGGCGAAGGTGATTAAGAGGTTTTCAGACTTTAGTTACCTCTGAATAAATCAGACCTATTCAGATGTTTTAAGCACTTAATTTAAAAAAAAAAAACAAACGCACTTAATACCTCAATGTCTGACCGATTCAGACATAAGAGGCAATTAAGTGCTTTTTTTTGAAAAACAAACAGGGTCTTAGAGCACCCACATGGGGCTTTCATATGGATTGCAAATTGAATTGCAAATACATTTTTGAAGATGCTTGCTGCCATGTAGGATTTTGAATTGCAAAATTTGCAATTCAATTTGAAAGCCACGTGRGCACCACTTCCTCTCCAATTTTTTTT
>NC_037538.1:10436446-10448432 GCF_001531365.2 Cynara cardunculus var. scolymus | reverse complement strand
GTAGTGGGGACCACTTTTGAAAGTGTAGGTGAATTGCAGGTGTGTAGGTGGTAATTGCAAAAGCTGACGTGGCACAGTTGAAAGTGTTGTAGGTGAATTGYAGGTGTRTGGAAGATAATTGCAAAAGCTGATGTGGCACAATTGAAAGTGTAAATGGATTGCAGGGATGTGGATGGTCTTAGTTGTCTTATCAAGTCCAATACATATTACATGCATCAATGCAATATATACATGCATACAAACACGTAATAAGTCATCATTGGTGTTATTATGCCTTAATAAATGGTTTCATTGTGCTATAATGGTTCTTATTGGGTTTTATTGTGCTCTAGTTGCTCTTAATGGTCTTATCAAGCGTAATACACACCACATGTATATATGCAATACATACGAGCATACAAACATGTAGTAGGTCACTAAGGATCATAATGGATTCTATTAAGCTTAAATGATCTTTTGAGCTTTATTAGGTTCAATCAGGCTTTAATCAGTTATGTTAAGCTTTAATGGATATATTGGGCTTTATTTGATTCAATTAGGCTTTAATGGGTATTATTGAGATTTAATGAATCTTAGTGGACTTTACTGGATCTATTGGGCTATAATCGACGTTATTGGCTTTAATAGATTTATTAGGGTTTATTTGGTTCAATTAGTCTCTAACGGGTACTATTAGTTTTTAATAGATCTAAGTGATCTTTAATGGATCTATTACGCTATGTTTGGTTTTATTTGACTTTATTCAGTTTAAGTTACCTTTAATGAGTTCTATTGGGCTTTAATAAATGTATTGTGCTTTGTTCGGTTCAGTTTGGCTTTAATGAGTTCTATTGGGCTTTAATGAGTTCTATTGGGCTTTAATGGATCATAGTGAACTTTAATGGATCTATTGGTCTATAATCGGTGTTATTGGGCTTTAGTCGGTGTTATTGGGCTTTAATGGATGTACTGAGTTTTATTTAGTTCAATTGGCTTTTAATAGGTACTATGAGTTTTAGTAGATCTTAGTGGATTTTAACGGATATAATGGGTTATAATCGGTTTTATTGGGCCTTAATCAATATATTGGGCTCTATTTGGTTTAAATTACCAATAATGAGTTTTATTGGGTTGTAAATTGTAATGGATGTATTGGGCTTTATTTGATTGTGCGTTAATGATATCTATCGACTTCAATGGATCTTAGTAGGCTTTATTTAATCTATTGGGTTTTATTTGATTATATCGGGTTTTAATAGATTTATTGAACTTTATTCTATTTTATTGGGCTTTAACGGGCTATTGGCATGTAATGGGTATAGTAATAATAATAATAATAATAAAAATTATTGCTTTTAGTAATAATTATTTTTTCATAATAATAATTATTTTAAAAAATATTGACGGATTTCTGGCTAATAATCCGCCAAAAATTTAATTTTTTTGAATTTCTTGCGCCAGTTGGCGGGATTTAAAAAAATTAAATCTTAATTTTTTTTCCGGTGGACAGATCCACCACTAATCCGCTAGAAAAAAATGATCTTTTAACCTAGCCCCAAAACAGAAGCTGCCCCCTTTTACCAAAACAGAAAGCAACTCCAAACTACCGGTGATTTCGAGCTATTTCGACCCCCATCGGCGATTTTTTCTTTGAATTTCTTGCGCCAGTCGGCGGGATCTAGTGTTGGACATCAAAGGTGCTATGGATATGGGAGAGGTGCCAAAAACTACGATAACGGTATGAGTGCCGCCGGAGAAAAGAAGGCGATAAGGCCAGAAGTCGATCGATACACTAAGTAGAAACCGATCCTAATAGGGATATGAATATGTTGAAGAGCTTCCCCCGAGTGGCTCTCTCCACGTCTCTAGGGCGAGATGATCGATCGTTGGAACACACCTCATTCGAAGGGCATTGTTTTTACGGTAATTGGTCGGTTATATTTCACACCTTTAGATTTAATGAAATTGGGCCATAAAGTAAGTATACAATATGGCCCAACGTCGTCTTTCCAAGTAATAAAGTGGTACAAGTATCAGATTATCGTCCACAGGGATTGTAGCCAAAGTTAGATTAGAGTCCAATGAAAGAGATGATTTCAGATGACGATTTTGAAGACTTTTGCTTGATTATAAGGTGAATCCAAACAGAATACAAAATATATAAAAGAAGCAAGGGTGTAAGACTTAAGGTGAGACCCAAACACAAATTCCAGCAGCCAATGCTATAGGAATGCTACAGCAAGCAGTGTTTCGAAACTAAGTTCCACAATCTATTTTGAAAGCATTCCTCTCGGACTTCACCATTGCACTATCTTATAGTTTTCCACCCATATCTCTATGCGGTGTCCAGACCGGGGATAGTGACACGATGGTGTTTTCAAAATATATGAATAAACAAATCTCTTTGTTAAAAATCACTCTCTCGAGTCGATTCCCATATCATTCAAGTTGGCGTGTTCTTGATAGTTCATCTCTGAATCTATCACACTTTGACACTTTTGAAGAGCGACCAACCCGTCGGGAGTTAGGTTTTGAAAAACATAAATGACAAGTCTCTTTGTCAACAACTTTCTCAAGTCTACCTCTTATGTCATTCAAGTTGACGTGCTTATCGATGACTTATCTCTAAGTCCATCGCACTTTAACACTTTCAAGTGATCAACCCGTCAAGAAGTGTGCTTGGTTTTATAAAAACTCGAATGAAACAATGGAACGTCGTTTACGAAATCACTTAACTACTTTCGTTCGGTTTGAAAATCTCACATTTCCGTCTCACACCCAAGCTATAAAAGCTTAGCTACTCATAACGGAAAGTAAAAAATAAATGACGGAAAATAAAGACATAAACGTAAATTACGTAAAGTAAATAACAAAAAAATAAATGACGGAAATGTAAATGACGAGAAAATAAATGACGGAAAATGTAAATGACGAGAATGTTAATTGCGGAAATTAAATGGCGGAATGTAAATGACAATAATCGTAAAAGAACGTAAAATAAAGAACGAAAAATAAAAGACGAGAATATTAAAGAAGAAAAGATGAAGAACTTAAAAGCTTAATAAAAACTACCATTGGAGAAGGTTTACAAATACTAGCTAATGGAATACAATGGATAAAAAGATGAAGTAATGGATTAAGGGATGGATGGATGATGAAGAAGACACTCCAAGCCTTTCTTTTATACACAAAAGGGGTCACTAGAAGACAAAAACACAAGACTTGGAGGCTAAGTATCCAAAAGCTAGTTACAAGATAACAAAAGAGTAACTAAAAAGTACAATGGCCTAACCAAAGTCTAAACATCAGATTTTTAACCAAAAACTCAGCTTTTACATCTGTCTTCCACTAGTCAAAAAGTCAGCGTTTTAACCATTAAGCCCTCCAAAAAGTTACGCATGAATCAGATCGACGCTGCACTAATGCTGTAGCATCTGCTGTTTTCACAAAAATTCTCTATTAGCTTCATCCAAGCATACCAACAAGTCAACCACACTATTTAGCTTCATAATAACAAATGTATAAAGAAATAAATAAAAATTACTCAAAGTGAGATTGAAAAGAAATTATTATAATTAAAAAGACGTAAAATGAGTGCTTTATGTGTTAAATTCTCAACACATATCAGTGGTGCGAACCAGATGACCTAGGTGGATGGCGAAATAGACAAACACACTGACAGATCGATCTCGTCGCCGAGCATGGTGCTCGTCTGGTAGGTCCTTAAAACCTGTTACTTTAGTAGCTTGATTTTTAGTATGTTACAATTAACACATGTTCGTATTATTTGACCTTTGTAGACGAGATCAAAAAAAGACGTGCCACCATCTGTTGTGAAACTCTTCAATCATACCCATAAGAAGAGGTCAAGTACAAAGTCAACCTCTACGGATAATGGGTCACGAGGGGATTACGTGACTTTGAGGTGTAGCCATGTTGTGGTAAATTTAGACCTATATAACTTTGAACTCTATAATTGTTTAACTTTAGTTCGAAATCTCTATCTAGTTTGGTTTGCTATTTGTTTGGCAATTGTTATGGTTTTTAAGTTAAAACGTTAGTATATATATAGGAAGGATCAAATGAGAATGCTGATTATTTAAGAGAATACAAAAACTGTTAAATCACGTGCAAAATCACTTGTAATTTTACATTAATGGTCAGAAAAGGTTGCATGTGACTTTGGCCACATCTTCAGATCGCGAGGTAAAGTAATGTGAATCACATATGTTTTTGTATATGATGTTAGTGTAAAATCGCATATGATTTTGTATACAATGTTAGTGTAAAATCACATATGATTTTGTATATGACGTTAATGTAAAATCACATGTGATTTGACCGTTTTCTTATTCTCTTAAATATATATCATTCTCGTTTGAACCTGTCTCTCTCTCTCTCTCTCTATATATATATATATATACACACACACACACACATATATATATATATATATATATATATATAAATGCATATAGCCATAGGTTATTTTGAGAAGTGATAAATATTTGATAATAAAAGAAGTGATCATAGCCCTTCATACAGTCAAGATCGGATTTGACTGGTCAAAATTACAACTTTGACTGATGAAAATTTACGGCTATGTAAAAAATAGAGGGGGTAGTTTTGTAACTTTTACAAATGGTAAATGAGTTTATATGTGAATCCGTGTGATTCACATATGAACTATAGGGTTGGGTTCACACACACACACACACACACATATGGGTCTGGGATCATGTGAGACCATACTATTTTCGTGAGATCCATGAGATCATCTTTTTAAACTTGAAACTTCACAGCAAAATACTGTGAAAGTTCGGAATTTTTTTTACCTTCACAATGCTTTGCTGTGAAGATTCAAGTGTAAAAATGTAGTATCACGGGTCTCACGAAAACAAGTTGGTCTGACATGGACCAAACCATATATATATATATATATACATATATATAGTGATATAGAAAGAGAGAGAGAGAGAGAGGGAGAGAGAGCGAGCGAGCGTTGGGTTCCGTTAAGAAGGAAAATTATGGTGAGAAGAGTAAGAAGAGATTTCCACCCTTGGATCAATCTTAATTGAAGATCATATATATATATATATATATATAAGGTTGGGTTCCGATAAGAAGAGAAATTATAGTGAGAAGCATAAGAAATGATCTCCACCCTTGGATCAATCTTAATTGAAGATTAATACTAATGAAATGCATTATATATATATGGTTGAGTTCCAATAAGAAGGAAAGTTATGGTGAGAAGGATAAGAAATGATCTCCATCTTTAAATTAATCCTAATTGAAGATCAACAGTAATAAAATACATCAGATCAATTATCTTTTAAAATGTAATTAATAGGTCGGCATTTATGAGTGGTTTTTTTATTTATTATTCACTGAAATTAATTTAATTAGTTGGAACAATAATTGTTGTTCTCAACGGGTGACATTATCCAAGAGAATCATTGTAGCCAATAAGAGATGCGACAGAAACGAAATTAGCAACTCACATGTGTATTTATTGCATAATTTCAACAGAAAAAATATATTTAACCAAATAATTTAATTCAACTGGAATAATACATTATTTTTAAATTTATTGAAGACAGCATAGGCGAAATCAAAGGGAACATGTAGGAGGAGAGGATCAGCCAGAAAAATACTTAACTAAATAATTGTTCAACCTGTTGTTGAACAAAGTTTAAAAACAAATGACAGTTGTTAATCCAATAAAAAAAGTTTATTTAAAAAAAAATGCGTACTAAAATCATGTAATTAATTATGGTTGGGGTAAATTTGCCAAATGATAATTATTATGATCTCAACGGAGTCTCGTCGGTTCGGTTATTTTAATTTTTCTTAAAGCAATTTCCTTCCCTTTTTGGTTTTCAACATGATTTTGAGATAAACGTTCTAAACATTTAATATGTATATTATAATTAAAACACCATTTCATTAAAAATACTTGAAAACGATTGTATCTGAAAAACCCTGTTAAAACTCGAAACCCTTAATTTTCTTCTTTTATTATACAATAATGCAAACATTCAAATCTTCAAGGGACTCAAGAATGGAATCAAATTTCACGTGATTAATGAATGAGGATGCTAGGTTTACTGGGTGAAGATCAAAACTGAATTGTATGGAATATATAGAAGTAAACGCATGTTGTCTGCAATCACCAGTAACACAGGCCAATGCCATTGGAGCATGTCGGCTGATTGATTATTTATTTCTTTCTTCACTGGCTTTGTAGCAATCATTGGTTAAAAAATCCCATGTAACCCAATTTTTAATCTAATTATAATATTGTATGTTTCCTTATAATTATAATTATAATTATAATTATAATTATAGATTGGTTTTTCTGGCATTAACATGCAATTACCCTTCCCGCCAAGCTGGTGTTGAAGCATGGCTTAATTAATCTGCTCTAAACGAAGATAATAAATATTAATGGGGTTATGATTGATCCATCTTTGATGAAAGCATAAGCATTAATGATAATGATAATGATAAAGATAAAGCCTTAATTGTATTGAGAAAGACGACGAGTGCATGCTGGAAAAAAAATCGATGTAGTTATAAGCTTTTTTAACATTTACATCAACTTTATAAGTATGTTATACGTTAAGTTAATTTTGTGACTTCATCTCTCTTTCTGTTTCCCAAGCACCTTTTCCACACCTTAATTAATAGGATGATATTTATATATGTATATATATATAGAAAGAGACTTGGAATCATGTGAGAATAAAGGTTTTCGTGAGACTTGCAAACAATGTTATTTGTACAAACCGTACAAAATTCATTTAACCAATCATAATTTTTCATTTTTTTTGTAAGTATGAGAGGTTGATTAATCATTTTTATTGTATAGGGTGTTAATCATGTATATAATCATCTTAATTATATTAATTTTAAAAAAATACATGAAACAATTTTATTAAAATTTCATAAATATTATATAACACAATTTTATAACCATATATAAAACAACTTCATCTAGAAAAATATTATATGAAACAATTTCATAATATTAAACAATTTCATAAAACAAAATCATTAAATTAACCAATAAAATCGACAGTTAAGGTGGTTTGCACCGTTTGTACAAATATGAATGGTTTACATTTGATCGTTCATTTATATATATAGGGTTGGGTTCACGTGAGACAAAGAGTTTTTTCGTAAGACCTGTAAGACCAATTTATGTTCATTGATCAATTTTATAAACTAATGATCTAATGGTCTAAAGTTGACAATTTTGTGATTATGAATGCTTAGATTGTAGATTTAATCCCAGGGTTAAGAATTAGTTTTACACGTCTCACGAAAGACCCTTGATTTCATATGATCTCAGGTGTGTGTCTCCCCCCCCCTCTCTCTCTCTCTCTCTCTCTCTCTCTCTCTCTCTATATATATATATATATATATATATATATTGGGTTTTTTAGGCCCATTTAAGTCTATTTTCGTATAAATATACTAAGGTAATTTTAAGGCGAAATTTGATGGTGTTATGCTATTTACCATGGTCTTTATGGAATTTTGTCCATACATTGTTGTATGAGAGCATCATATTTTAAAAATTAGATGGTGCAAGGCTTCTATAGATGTCCGCAAGGCCACTTTAATTTCTGTTTTTCTCTAACTGGATCCAATATAAACAATTTTGGATGATGTGACGTGTTCGTATTTTATGATTCTATCAACAGATAATTTTGAGTTTCTTTGTTTTCAATATTCATATTGCAGGCGATAATAACGTCATTATTTATGTACATGTTAACCGGCTAAATATGCATAATAATTAGTTTTTATTTGTTAGATATGATTAATGTTATTTGAGGCTACATATATATTAATAAAAAAATAGCTACGGTTATAATTGGTACGGTTAATGGAGAATTGGAGATGCAACAAAAGGTTTCTTGTTCCAGACTTGGGCAACATTTAACTTTTAATATGTAAGAAACATGGGCTTTCAAGCCCAGCAACCTATTGGTCCAGCCCACTCATATAGCCCAATTCGGACAACATCTGCCATCATCGACTTCCCCTTTTTGATCAAGTCTTCTTGTTCACACATCTTTTCCCTCCCCTGACATCCATGCCTCTGCAATCGGGTTTCTTTGGTCATAAAAAGAGTCATCTTCACTTGAAGATACCCACGAAGATGAAGACTCAAAAGCTCAATCCATATGTGATTTTGCAGACATGTTTCTTACAATAATTCATATCTGAATTTGGAGACATATTTATTGAGTTCTCAAAGCTATCTAATAACTCTGAAGTCCTACAACTCCCATCCCTACCCGATAACTCATAATGAATCAAAATAAAAACTCTATCAAAATCAAACTCAAATATGTAATATGCATTGTTTACGTATGGTGTAATAGGGGACAAGCTGAGAAGGGGGTGGTTGGGTGTTTTGACGTTGGTGGTGTGGTGGTTCTTGTTGGTGCAGGGAGGAGGAGAATTGGAGTTGCAGAAGGAAATGGGGAGTCACCAGAGTTGTAGTGGGTTTGTCGAAAATACGATGAAGGGGGAGGAGGTTTCTGCCGATTAAACATGGTGGTGGTGCAACGGATTGTTCGTCAGAAAATTGGAGTGAGGGTAGATCACCAAGTTTTCCTTTGCTTCGTATCAAGTTATACTTGTTCTTTGATTTCGATTTGAGAAGGGTGATGGGGGGTCCTTCGATTGGGACCATTCATGTGTAATTTAAATATAATTTAATATACATATATAATTTTAGATATATACATACACATATATATTATTAATTATTTTTTTATTTTCTTAAAGGAATATGAGAAAAAAAATGTAAAAAGACCAAAATATCCTTGACTTAACAATTTTAAAATAAACAAAGTTAGGTTAATGGACTCAATCTGCAACAAAATTGGAACCACAATGATGATATTTGTAATTAACTCGTTTGAGGACCTAAACCATAATTTTAATATAATCGCAGAAACCAAACCTGTAATTTACTCTAAAGAATATTAACCCCTGGGAGAAAAATAAAAGTTATTGTCAAATGCACTTTTTTTGCATGGAGATTGGAGAGTATGATTGAAACTTCAAGTTTCATGTTTCGTCCAAGATAAAGGTTAAATTCTTTGAGATCATTCTAAAGGTGAAATCTCAGGTGCAATCACAACTGACTTGAATGAACTTTTGAAATTAAATGAATCGATGAAATACTAGGACTAGTGACGAATATGGTTGATCGTCGACTCCTTGAGAAGAATGATATTTGATTTACCTTCTTTTATGATATAAATTAAGTTTATGAATATAAATCTTTTTGTGCGTTTAACAATGGGTAGAACAAGTGATACGAAACAACGCATACCAAAAAGTAGTTATTGCAGATGTCCACAATGAGTCTTCTACGGACATATACAATGCCTTTATCGTTGCTTTTAATTTGACCCACAACCCAACATTCAAAACTTGTGCAAAGTGTTTGAGGTATTGAGTCATACTTCCGTATAAAACATCGGTTTGTTGCTTATAAGTGATATGCGAAAAATCTATTTGAGAGATGATATTTTTTTATTAGTAGAAGTGGTTAGTCACAATAGATTGAGAATGTTTGACGATCTTATCAAAAACATCGACTATTGGCATGTTCCTTATATGACGAAGAATCTTACTACTACACAAGATAAGTAGTTAAAATTATGTTAAAAAATAAGATTCTTAATGTATGTAAAGGCCCTACGGTATTTCCTCTAAGGTATGACAAGTACGTCCATTCTATCATAGGATTTGTTGGTTGTAGCATGCTACAACTTTGAATCAAGTATTGTATGTTGTTAAGCGTAATTTTTTTTCCATATATAGCTAAGAATCAGACGTGTTAGTCTTTAAACTAAGTCACTACAACAAATCATTAGATGATAAGAAGAAGAAGAATATTTGATGATTGGAGGAAGTTTTAGTAATCTCAATCAAAATTAACTTCTATTGAAATTAAAATTAAAATGGATAAAAATAATTATTTCATCTGGTAAAAAGTGATAAATTTGTTTTGTAAGAGAATTGAACATTTTTTATCGAATTCAGTATCCATCCGAAAACATTATTTAAAATTTGGTCAAACAAAATCTGAAAATTGATTCTTAAATCACTTTCCTTGGAACAAAATGTTGCATGGATATAAAACCTGTATGATTTTGTAAACAAAATAAAATATTTTTCTTGTTTGCATAGATTTTGCCAAAATAAGCTGACACATAATATTCGAAGAAAAAGACATTCTTGTTCATTCATGATAACCACTTGTGTTATATAATATATATATATATATATATATATATATATATATATATATTACTACAAGTTGCAAACTGTGAAATGGTTAGAATATATGATACACAACATAGTCCAAGGGGAGACACGGGGTGCTATTGGCTTCATATTTTAAGTTGGTTGATAGAGAGAGGTTGAAAATTAAACCAACCATGCCAATAGATTTCTAGTGTTCTGGTTTTTAGTAAACATGAAGACAACGAACATAGAGTTCTGTCAAAAACATTGCATATGGATAAGATTTAATGATTCCTTTTCTTTTTGTATTATCTGTTTCAAATCTTGTATCTAATAATACGAACAATAATGGTTGCTAGAAAATGGGTGATTTTAAATGCATATATTGTCTCTAGATGCTTAATGCACACATCTCTATTAATTTCCACTTTACATTCAACAAAATCAAGATTTATATTTATAATTTTAATATATATAATTCTTCAATACAAAAAGGTGTATATAAAAACACGTAAAAAAATGTACGAATGATTTTCATTTCTTGTGGTATGGCAAGTTTTTGTTTGATGAAATCATATGCATACATCTTTTTGTAGAGATATATTGTAGGGGTATGAAAAATACAAAAAAAAAATGGGCCTTTATAAAATTTTGATAGGAACGTCAGATATGTTTGTATAACCTTACGATATAGCAGGATTTAAGATTTTATTGTAAAATGATGATAAAAAATTAATATAACTTTTCATTAAAAAGAAACCATGAAATTTTATAATGAACAAAATAGTAATTACAAATAATGATTGAACATATCTTTCTAATTTGAAAGTGGTGTAAAAGAATTTGAAAAATATTTCAATATGAATGACAAAATTAATTATTATAAAATTCATGTTTTGTTGATATAAATTATATAAATCAAAATTTTATTACGATGTAAATATTTTAGATTTGAAAACAAGAATGCAATTTATTTTAGTTTTATTAATAAAATAATTTATTTGATTAAAAAATATGAAAACAAATAAATAATGATTAATGAGTATTACGTCATTTTAGTAGAACTTCAATTATTACCATGTATTTTAACTTGTTTATAGTTGATTATTAACTAGCTATGTTGACTTTCAAAAGGATATAATGATTAATGAGTTATGAGTATTACGTCTTTTTAATAGTTGTTTTTTTAACTTTCAACAATTATATATGGGTTAGATTCACATAAAAACTACAAACATATAAAAACCTAAAAAATACCCAAATAACGATAACTCCACGTGTATACAAGCACTACAAAATAAAAGACTTAACAGACGGATTATTACAAAGGATATTTCTGAAGGTAATTACTCACTGATTTTTGACGAATTACCGACGGATTTTTCCGTTTATGACTGAAAATCTACCGATAATCACGATTACTGGCCACACTATCTTTGATAATGAGATCCGCCGGTGATGGCATTTTTCAGTAGATTACCGACAAATTTTTCTATCGGTGAAGTTTCTTTGTTTTGTTGTGAAGAAATTTGTCTGGTATGCACATATGCATAATATGCTTGAAAACGAGGAAACATCTTTGACTACTTATGTGCACATATGAATAGTTATTATGGTGTTCCTCAATTTTTCATTTTTTGAAGTGTTTCCTCCTTAACCTCTCACACACACACACACACACACACACACACACACACACTCTCTCTCTCTCTCTCTCTCTCTCTCT
>NC_037538.1:10431317-10436424 GCF_001531365.2 Cynara cardunculus var. scolymus | reverse complement strand
TATATATATATATATATATATATATATATATATATGAGCGATCAAATGAAAACCACTCTCATTTGTAAAATCCGTACAAACCATCATCATACGTCGATTTCATTGTTTAATCTTATGCAATTTTTTCATAAAATTGTTTAATCTTGTGAAATTGTTTCATATAATACATTTTTTGATGAATTTGTTTCATATGTGGTTATAAAATTGTTTCATATAATATTTAACGAAATTTTAATGAAACTGTTTCATGTATTTCTCTAAAATTAAAATAATGAAGATGACAATATCCATGATTAACGCCCTCCACAATAAAAATGGTTAATCAGCCTCTCATAATTACAAAAAATAACAAAATGAAAAATTATTATTGGTTGAATGAAGTTTTTATGGGTTTTACAAATTGAATGATTTTTATTTGAACCCACCCCTATATATATATATATATATATATATATATATATATAGTTTGTTTCAAATGCAACCCATCGCATTTGTACAACCAATACAATCTAATAAATTGAAATATTTATGGAAATAATGAGACTTAATTTATTATGATTTAAATATTTATGGAAGATGAATAAGGTTCATTAATTATGATTAATACTTTATATTAAGAAACAATCAAAACTTCTATGAAATTACATATTCATCAAATATCAACCAATCACATTCTTTCTTTATTTTATGTTCAAATGTAACTTATAAATTGAATACAAGGGTCATTTTGTAATTTGACCTTTATGTAACTCCCTAATAATTATTTGGGAGTTACAAATCTTTTAAGATCCCTCTAATTGATCATGAGGTAATTCCAATGTTCACGGTGTTCATGGTGTTCATATCCATATTGTAATGTCCATGAACATTCACCGTGTTCATATAAATGTTCACCGTGTTCATGCGATGTTTTTACAAAAGTAACATCTGAACCGTTGTTCATAGGCATCTCAATTAATATATTAATTAATGATTATTTTTATAGTCTCATTTAATAAGGATCGTTTGATGAGAAAATGAACGATCAAGATCGAATTAACATAGTTTGCACAATAGTTTTGGTTAGTATTTGAACCAGCCCATATATATATATATATATATATATATATATATATATATATGAGTCTATGACCATGCACTCGATGTCTTCCCAGATTGCTGAAAAATCTTCCATAACAAATTCATCAAAGATTCAAAACGATTCTTTAGGTTGTGAGAGATGTTCCAGGAACATATGAACATAACTAGCATATTGATATACTCTTTGGGATCGTTTACTAAACGCTTACTTGGTAAGTGCTTACCAAATAAATTTTCTTATTGGATGAACATGACAAGGGCCAAGAATCTTACCGGGTAAGAGCGATGAGAAGGATGAAGATTCTTACCCGGTAAGGTGAAGATTACGACTCTTACCAATATAAGCGCTTACCCGGTAATTGTTGCATTCAATACGTTTTGATGTACTAAAATCTTACTCATCAAAATAAATTATAGTGTTGTCTCTTATAAATAAGCACTTACCGGGTAAAAAAAAAAAAAAAAGGGTAAACAGCCCCTTAATTACATAATATTTATATACATCATCTACTGCAGTCCTCCACGTCTAGATGAGGGTTTGAACCCTTGACTTTTGGAAGGCTGATATTAAGTCGGTAGGCAACGACTATTTGGTAGCACATGGATATACATGCTTGGGGGAGGGAAAATGTTGAAAGTAAGGAAGAGGAATAAGGGAATAAAGGAAAAGGGGGACGCAAAACAGGAAAGGGCTAGGATAAAAGTTACTGAATTGCGAGGGGGTGATGGAGGGTAAAAATGGAGTTAGACTGTAGACATGAGAGGAGCTGTGATGTGCAGTTTAATTATCGGACATGGGAGAATTTAGGGGGGAAACCATTGTTAAATATACGTTATCGCCTCCTTAATTTTACTTCATTAGAACTTTTGCCTTGCTAAATTTCTCTTGCAGCAAATGTCACTTTTCTAGTAATTTTAGGTAGACAAACACGATATTTGAGGTATGAACAAGTCACTGTTTTGCTGAACATTTTCCTTCTAAGAAAGTTCCTGTTGTTGATTTATGTACGTGTGTTTAAACCATACTATAATTTGCATGGGTGGAAGTAGAAAAGAGCGTTCACAAACATGCATGCTTTTCTAAATTTGTATACCCCTGGAAACCAAAGGTGCATAATTTTATAATATTTTTGACTAATTTGTTGAACGATAAACAAGCTCCAGAAAATCAATTTATCACATTGATTAATGAAAGAGTACAATACATTTATAGAATCAAAATACTACAATGACATGAACAATTGATCCTAATTGAAATCTCAACAAACATCTAACTGAGCTGAGAAAGAAATGCTACGAAAGTGGAACTGGGAAATCACAATGGAAAATGAAACGGCTTAAGAAAAATGTAAGTCCTGGATAATGTTGCTCTTCCATGGAAAAAAGGGCCCAAGGGATTTCATCATCTAATTTCTCCCACTTTTAGGCACAAATGAAGTCCTTGGGTAGGTCTTTGCCGCAAGTGTTAATAAGCAAGCTAAGTGAGATAGGGATATTAATGTTAATCCCAAGAACATTGGCTTTCAAAGCAGTGCAAAGGCAGACTGCTGCTTCAAGGTCGAGAAGGCCGCCAAGGACTGAGCAGCAAGGATGGTCTGGCGGGTTCCCGATGACAGTCCCAATGGAATCATTAAGCAACTTAGCACACACCCCTAATTTCAGGGCATCCCTAGGGCAATTGCCCTTGGGGGTAGTTGTTGTTTCAGGCGCAGGGAGGGTTGGAGTGTGGCAAGTGAAGCATGCCTTTGTGGCTACAAAGAAAAGGAGGTTGATGGCTAAGAAGAGAGTAGAAGATTTGCTGAAAGCCATAGCCAGAATGTGGTTTAGTTTGAGGGATGTTGGGTGAGGATTAGCATGTGATATATCCTAGGGTTTATATAGATAAAGTAGAGTACTATTCTATTCATAGAAACCTGCATCTAAGTGATACACATTTTAATGTATCGTGAACAAATTAACCACCATATATAGTATTACATGTCCCAACCTTGCATGTGAAGGAATGCAGGAACTAGTTTCATTGGTCGGTACGTGGCACCAAATTCAAAAAGGGATTCTTTAACCCCTACAAGCAAATATTAAATATTAATTATTATAGTTTCATAATTCAAATATCATAAATTTAATCGACTATATCAAATATTAAATTCTAAGAAAAATTAGAGATTCACAAGTTCGTCTATGGAGAATGAAAAATAAAAATTAATTAATTATTATAGTTTCAATATTTGGATCTGAAAATTATCGAGTAATTGATGCCAGCCTTGCATGCAATGAACTCTCGTGAACCGTGATCACATACCTTGTTTGGATGTATCCTGTAGCAATGCACATATGGTCTGCTCGTCATTTAAGATAAATTATGTGGTTTACACTTTTTATCTATAATGATATTTAAATTAAAATAAATATAGATTTGGAATTTGTGGTTGATATTTTTTTCACTTATTGAGTTCCTTCTTCTAATAAAATGAAAAATATTTTATTAACTTAATTAAATTCGAAGGTATTTTAGTTTTTCTTTTATCTTTATCCTATTTTATCTTTCTTAAATATATATAGACACATCTACATATATTTATTTATTTTCATTTCAAAAGAAAAACAAAACCTAAAAATAAAATTATAAAATAAAACCTAAACTAATCATCTCCACTTAATTTCAATCCAATCATTTGTAATCTCCATGGAATTTCAATCATTTGCATCTCCTTGAACTATACAGGCCAAGCATCTCGTCTCCTTCTTCAACTACATAGGGACCAAGCATCTCCATCTCCTTCACAGTACAAACATCTCGTTTCTAGGATTTACGGTCCAGGCATCTCGTTTCTGGGTTTGAATCTCATTTTTACGTTTCTTCAATTCACGGTACAAAATCGAAAAACCACGATGATATTTGCGTTTGAATATGGGTTCCGATTTGAGGTTTGAATCTTTTTTTTTTGGGATCGTTTTTGGGTTCGAATCTGGGTTTCCCTTTGGATTTTGGGTATGGACCTTTTTTTAGTTTCGTTTTTAGGTTTGAATATGGGTTTCAATTTCAATTTTGGGTGTGAATTTTTTTTTTGTTTCATTTTTAGGTTCATATCAGGGTTTTTATTTTGGGTTTGAATAATTTTTCTTGTTCCACGAACCTGGGTGATCTATCCATGACCAGGATGAAGCTTGGGTGAAAAATGTCGTAAGGTGTTTGGTTAAGTCCCGCAATAAGCGCAACCCTCGTGTTTAGTTGCCATCTTTGAGTTTGGAACCCTGAACAGACTATCGGTGATAAGCCCAAACCCTGGGAACATACTACAACCCTAGGTGGCGAAGAGCTCACATCGACGGGATGGTTTAATTCTTGGTTTTGTTTTTCGGTTCAAATCTAGGTTTTGACTTTGGGTTTTGTTTCGTTTCTAGGTTCGAGTCTTAGTTTCAATTTTGGGTTTGAACGTGTGATTCGATTTCTAGGTTTGTACATGGATTTTCAATTTCATTTATGGGTTTGTACCTGAAATTTCGATTAGGGGGTTTATATTTTAATATGATTTAATGTTTGTTTTATGAATTCAATGTAGATTTTTGATTTATATGGATCTCTTTCACAAGATTTTTTGAATGAATGTGAGCAAAATTGTTCTTGTGTTTTTAATGCTCATTGATCTTCTTGTGTTCTTGTATCTATGAAGATGTTCATAGTGTTATTGAAGTGTTCATGAAGATGTTGACAGTATTCTTAAAGATGTTCATATATGATGTGTATGAATATATACATACATACAAAAAAGCAAAATAGAATAAAGATATAAGAAATGTGAAAAAAGACCAAAATACCTTCAAATTTAACTAAGTTAACATAATTTTTTTTATTTCATTGGAGAGAGGGACTCAATGAGTGTGAAAATGTCAACCAGGAGTCCCAAATCTGTGTTTATTTTGATTTTAAGACTATTATGGATAAAAATTGTAAACTGAAGAGACCAAATCCATAATCTATATATATATTAAAGGAAGAACCAAGAGTATTGAGGTGGCATAATGA
>NC_037538.1:10425094-10430137 GCF_001531365.2 Cynara cardunculus var. scolymus | reverse complement strand
GAAATTATAGTGCAAAATTAATTATATTATATTATTATATCTTTATATTTATATAAAAATAAAATATCTCTCTCAATATATATATATATATATATGTGTGTGTGTGTGTGTGTGTGTATTACAATTTCACTAATTGTATTTTATTTAACTTTTTCGAATTATTTGAATATTATTTGTTGATGATTTTATTAACAACTAATATATATTTATATAAACAATATTCATATCATTAATTAAAGTACTCATACTCCCGCGCAACGCACGGTTCCCATACTAGTTTACTCTTATAATAAAAAGACAGTCTTTATCTATCCATGGGAAATCTTGGTTATTTAAATATCATAAGAATGTACAACTAGTGCTGCAAATATTGGCTATTGCAGAAGTTATGAATTGAATCCTATTAATGTGTACAAAAAGAGAGCATATGTTCCTGGGGAAAATCATATATATAAACAGTTGAAAAAGTTACAGACCATAAAAATAAAATAAAAATATGTATAGTACACACTAATGCTCATATACAATAAATAAAACACATAAAACAATATAAATCATAGTTTAAAATCAAACTTATTAGATGGTTTTAGTTGATTTTCACGAGTTTAGTTTTCATATGTATTGTTGATGAAACGCTTGAAACTGGTTTTTCACAGTTTTTAACTTTTAGACGGTTTCTATACGATTTGCAATCCACATTCATGTGTTGTATAATGTTTTTTTTAAGTATATAATATAGGAAAAAAGTTTTAAAAAAACCCAACAAACTTTCTCATTTTGAATGGTTTAGTTCATAAACTATTTTTTTGAATGAAAACATCATTAAATTTTTCATTTTAAATGATTAAGTCCCTAAACTATTTATTTTTAATGAAAAAATCATTAAACTTTTAAATTTTGATTGATTAAAACCTTGGATTTTAAAAAAATAAATAAATAAACCATCAAACTTTTACCAGTAGATTAATGTAAATTTTTTTAAGTTAAAAGGATGTAAGTAACCAGTTTTCACAAATGCAATGATTTATTTATTAAAAAATATTCAAGGACTTAATAAATCAAAATAAAAAAGTTTAATGGTTTTTTCATTTAAAAAGAGAAAATTTAATATTTTTTCATTCAAAAAAATAATTCAAAAGACTTAATCATTCAAAATAAGAAAGTTTAATAGTTGTTAATTTCTTTCAAAAAAATAATTTAATGACTAAATCATTTAAAATGAAAAAAATTGTTGGGTTTTTTTGAACTTTTCTCTACAATATACTATAAAATACCCAATATACTACTACATTATATTATTATTAAACATCAATTCAAAACAAAAATTAAGATATTGTTAAAACATTGTGGATATATTTTTAATGTTTAGTCCTACAACCACCGACCTAATAAACATGGATCCGTTACTAACACAAGTATACATGATATTTCAATATAAGTCACATGACACTAAAACCTGTATAATTTTTTTAATTTTTCTATTTTTGGCTTTTATATCTCTCTATGATCACTTATTTTTCTCCATGAAAGTCTCAGATCGATGCTACTATATTACAAAGCATTTATATAATATAAATCCATAAGATCCAAGTACATGCCCCTTAATTGATTATTTAAAAGACCAAGACACCAAGAGTTCACATTCATAAAAATAGAAAGAAGTTCCCCGTGACTGAATTTGTCTTTCTCCTCCAAGTTGGCTCAGCCAACGGTTAAGGAATAAAAAACTATTTTCTCATCCCTATTTAATTAATAAAATAAAGATATATCATATTTTTATATATTTTAGATTCATTTTATTTAAATTCACTTTCTTTTTCTTATGATATATATTTATGTGACTCATAAAAATAAATGAAATATTAAAATTTAAGACATGAGATTTTTATCCATGATTAAGACGATTCGTTATGAAACACATAGTGATTCTTGAAGAATTATTTTTTGAATATTTGAGAAGTCGTATTTAACAGATGATTTTTTTTGTCGGAACATGTGTGATAACCGATTTATTGAATAAAAAATTTGGGGTTGTTCTTAAAATTGATTTGAAAGTTGAAATGTGTGTTTTGAAAATTGTTTAAAATATCCATTAACTTCACCACCTCGTCCTTTATATATATATATATATATATATATATATATATATATATATGAGTGTGTGTGTGCATGCGTTTTTTTTTTTTTTTTTTCTATTATTAGAAAAAGATAAGAAAGTTGGGTGGTTCTGGTTTCCTGGGTTCGAAGTAAACAAAAACATAAGGAAGAAGAAGAAACTGCTTACGTGATATATCTGATAATTGTTGTTGTTTTAAAATCTTCATCTTTTTGTGATTTCAAGATGAGTGTTTACTTTGAAACCATCATTTGATTTGCTTTAATAAGAACACATACGGTTTCATACGTGGGATGTTTTAAATTGATTATATGTTATTTTTAGCATGAATTTGGATTTTGATATGTTATTATCAATTGATTGTAATAAGAGTGGCGAAATCAGGAGCTGAGTATATTTGGTAATAAGGGAAACATAATCAAGAGTTAGGTATACTGTGATAAGGGTGGCATAACCAATTTATGGAAATGATGATCTTTTGATCATGGGATTATTGTTATCGCATCTTCATGATGCGATGGGATTAACTTTATCACATGTACTTGATGTGGTAAGGTTGGGATTAGATTCCAGTGTTGTGTTTATCGCATCTTTATGGTGCGACAAAGAGAAGATATCACATCTGAATGATGCGAGGAGTTATGTTTATCACATTCTGGAGATGCGACAAGTTAGTTCAGATGCGAGGAAAGGGATTATCACATGTAACACCCTCAAAGCCTAAAGCCCAAAGCAATGGACTGGCCCAATAACTTTGAGTCTAACTTAAAACCATGGTAGAAGTTATTGGTAGTCAACTACTTGAGACTTATAAGGAGCTAACAATTTTCACCTTCTATCCATGTGGGACGAGTTGTTACAAACTCCCCCCACTTAAGCTTCTGACGTCCTCATCAGGCTTACCCAGAATCTTCCTCCTTATCATCGGTAATGTGTGATTCGACTAAGATGTTACAAACATCCCCTCTCGAGGATTCATCATACCTGATGAGGTTTGCCCCACTATCCCGATGGTATAAGGATCGGCTTTGATACCATTTATAGCACCCCCAAAGCCCAAAGCAACGGACTGTCCCAATAACTTCGAGTCCAACTTAAAACCATGGTGGAAGCTATTGGTAATCCACTACTTGAGACTTATAAGGAGCTAACAATTTTCATCTCTTATCCATGTGGGACGAGTTGTTACAAAACCCAATAACTTCGAGTCCAACTTAAAACCATGGTGGAAGTTATTGGTAGTCCACTAACTGAGACTTATAAGGAGCTAACAATTTTTACCTTCTATCTATGTGGCACGAGTTCGTTACAAATGGTATTAGAGTCGATCTTTATACCATCAGGATGGTGGGGGCAAACCTCATCGGGTATGATGAGTCCTCGAGAGGGGGTGTTTGTAACATATTAGGCGAATCCTACATTACCGATGACAAGGAGGAAGATTCCGGGTAGGTCTGACGAGGACATTAGAAGCTTAAGTGGGGGAGTTTGTAACAACTCGTGTCACATGGATATAAGGTGAAAATTGTTAGTTTCTAATAAGTCTCAAGTAGTGGACTACCAATAACTTCCACCATGATTTTAAGTTGGACTCGAAGTTATTGGGTCAGTTTGTTGTTTTGGACTTTGGGGGTGTTACATCACATCTGTTGGATGCGACAAAAGTTGTTATCGCATCTGAATGATGTGACAAGTTGGGGTGTTATCGATTTTATGCGACAAGTTTTGGTATTTTATGAGTTTGATGCGATGAAAAGGGGTTGTCTCATCTTTATGATACGATAAATAAGGTTTGTTAAAATAAATGAAAATTGCATATTATCTTTTCAAATATTAGTTTTCCAAAAGTGTTATGATGATTTTCACCTTGTAATAGCAATTAAGAGAATTATTTACTAGACTTTATGGTCTAACCCTCGTTTTGTTTTAAAAACTGTGCATTACAGGACAGACACCTATGGGAGGTAAAGGGAAGGAAAAGATGTGAATGGGTAATTATTACTTTACATCTGTGGATTTTTGAGAAACTGAATATGTGCATGTACTTAAGAATTGCTATATACTAGTCATATACTTTATATGAGCGAAAAATTTGTAGCTACTTTTGTATGTAGCCATATATGTACATCTGTGACCAATGTGTATATTTGTATTTATGATATATGGAATTTATTTGTTTTGTACAAATGGGAGTTGTGGTGTTACAACATGTATATTCATTAACACATATTATTCATAAACGAAATTTAAACAAAGATACTAAATCATCTCCAACAACTATGCTTAGAGGTTTTGGAGATTTTTTGTATATATTTTTGCTCCAACGACTATACTCTAATTTATGCTAAGATATAGAAAAGAAGAAAGAGAGGGCATGAATCTCGAAATCATGAGAAATCTCTAAAATCTCATATTTAATTTTTTCTCACTATTATAATATGAGACAATGGAATTAAATATTTAGGAGAGAGAGAGAAATAATATTTTATTAAATGTATTGAATTTTTTTTATAATATACTTAATAATTGGATTGCTAAAATAGAGTAGTTGTTGGAGTTGAATTTAATATTTTTTAGAGATTTTAACTTTTCATGTTCTATTTTAAAAAAAATTATAGCATAATTGTTGAAGATGCTTAACATTCTACATTTTATTTGCGTATATACAATATTCTAGATTAATGGTTAATTTCGTATTTGAAATTTCAAATGTTTCTATCCACTATGGTAATTTCTTTGCACTTTTTAGATATTTATTAATAACATGTACGATTTCTTAATAAGAAGTTAAGATGGTTGTGAGTATAAAACCTTTTAAATAAAAAAAAAATTGGTTATTGATACTTGCTAAAATATATTAGTACTTTTAGTTGATGTGACGGTAAATAATATAAGAAATTATAGAATATAATTTTTTTTAATAGGAA
>NC_037538.1:10390838-10424916 GCF_001531365.2 Cynara cardunculus var. scolymus | reverse complement strand
ATTATATTACATGATAAAAGTACAAATTTAACACAAATAAAATTATATCATTGTTTTTTTCATTAAAGTTTTTAAAGTTGATGTTTAGGACACTCTTCTTTACACTCTCCTTTGTAGTTCGATGATTATAATATTGTAGGAAGAAAGGATGATGAATGTAAATTTTTTTTATTTTCTATTTTAATTTCATGTGAAAACGTTTAGTAAACATTGTATGTTTAGATTGATGTTTTAATATTTATTAAATATTTTTTGTTTAATTTATTTTTTGTTTTTATTAAATAGATTAAATAGATCACTTCCATACAAAACAGTAACAAATGTAATTCCTTTTATGTGAAAATTATATTCACTAACTTTGTTTTTTCTTCTAATGATTTTTAATGCATAATAGCAAACATCTATTTGTTGTATAAAGATATTTTATAAATTAAAATAAAATAAAATATTTTATTAATTAATTAATTTTATATCATAACAACTATTTAAATAATAAATTATTTGTTATTATGTTATATTTAAATAAAATTTAGTTGTAGTTTTGTTTTTATTTGCTTAAAATATAGGTTTTTTTATGATAAGATGTCATTTAAGAAATTAGTTAAAAATCATTATAATGGATGGTAATTTCTACATAATATCTACAGTCAATGTGACGCTTGAGAAATCATCTTTGAAATTATATTGTAATAAATAGTATAAGCTAATATATTTACAAAATAAAATAAAAATAGATAGAATAGATATACCAAGTTGAGTAAAAACTAAACTTGAATAGTACGTGCCAAGATAAAACTTAAAGCAACACACAAAGTCACAAACAACAACAATTGATGGACCGGCAAATTAAAGATTGACATGTCTCAACCCTAGAAGAAAGTATGTGTTATTGAACATTTAAATAACTACAAGTTTTACAAGCTAAAACAAAAAGCCTAACATTGGGCAAAAATTTGGCCTAACACTTTCTTTGAGATCAAAGAAGAGAAAAGAAGGGGAAAATCTAACTTTTGATCTAGAGCAATTTATAACTAGATTCCCCTTAATTAATTAGGTTCATATGTTGATATCACAGTAGGTTATTTTTATAAACATAGAATATTGTATGATTATTATTCTCACCCTTACAAATAAAAAAACTTATATATATACTATTGTCATTTATAAAATATCTACAAACTTTCTATATGAGAAAAGGAAAACCAATAAGGTGCATCTCAAATTCTCAATCGTTAGCCAGTTACAAATCAAACACGTGGTTAGAAGAAATACATACACAAAATATGTATAACGTGATTTGTAAAAATGATTTTTCTATAAAAGTTGTCACTTTTGGATAATCCAATAAGAACGGAAATTTTATTCATTACTTGTTGTATAAGTTTAACTAAGTTACGAGATACTACTTTGATCATCGTGTTTTGATATGGTTAGATAATAAATTATATAACATCTATTAATTTTATACAAAATACAAAGCTTAACTTATAAAATAATGTAAAGAACTTGTTTCAAAAGTGCTAGCTAGATAAGTGGCTACCAAAAGCAGGATTTAAGTTAGCTTAGTAATTACTTCAAGCATTATCCTTCCTGATTACAACTTGGAGGCTTGCAAATGTTGAGCTCTTCCTCTTTGATATATAGTAGTCACTAACCCCAAAGAACATAATGATCCATGCATGTTCTAGCTTCTGTTCTAAAGAGTGTAAAAAACTAAAATTAGAGTTTTGCGAAACTATCCTGTTGGAGAATGATCATCGTCAAGATTAGGAATGATTAATTCCAACTTGAGAAGTGAAACGTGTGACGTTTCAAAGTGTAAACAAGATTAGAATTAGTTACATAGTTTGATCTTGTGGCATTATATATTCATCTAATTTTCGATAAATTAGTATTAGGTAACATGTAAACACATAATATTCAATTCAAATCCATGTATGATATGATTTGATACATTTGTATAGATATATCGTACAAACTAATTTTATATGAATATTATAATGGGTCTTAATTAGTTTAGTAGTGGTATTAATATATACTATTGGGATTGTTCACGATCAGAGCTTATAGTATAATTGTCTAGCCTGATTAAATTGGATCTTGATGGTGTAAATTATTCACATTTGCATGATTCCCAATAAAATAACAAAAAAGAAAAACTAAAAAAAAGATTCTGACTTTGAAGTCGTTTATATAGAGCATAACCAAAGGTAGGGGTCTTCAAAAACCCGATCAACCCAATCCAACGCGAAATAACCCAATCTGAAGCAAACCCGATGTCTAATCGAGTTGTAAAATTTTCAAGCTGTAGGTATTGGGTTGATATTGGGTTACTATTATTTGAACCCAACTCAACCCGATGAACCCTCCTTTTATTTCTTGGATTTAATATGATTGTTGAATTTATATTAACATATACATTAGACAATTACACTATTATGTATGTTTTTCATATATACATATTTTCAATCTATTCATATATCTATATAAATCATTTCAGTAACTGTAAACATATATATGTAAATTGAGAAAATTAATTAATGTGATATACGTAAAAAATATGAATAAGTTGTATCAAATGATTGATGATGAAAAAGAAATTATGAGTAAGAAATAACATATTCAAGGTTAAAAGAATATTTTAATATACCAAAGTATCAACCTGACCAACCCGACTAACCCGTACGGGTTGGGTTGAGTTGGGTTGCACTTTGGTTTGGGTTGGGTTAGGTTAAAATTTTTCCAAACCGCAAGCATTGGGTTGAGTTGTTCAAATGTGTTCAACCCGATTAACCAAACCATAAGCACCCCTAACCAAAGGTACAAATTGAGCTAATAATTCGGTTAACATATGACAATTGCAACTGACATTTATTTTTATCCATTTCATGCTCTTCATTTCCGTATGATAAACCTAATAACATATGGAACACGACATTAGCATCTCCCATGGTCACTATGCTGGAAAACTTGGCTATGATCGATGTATCATATGATCAGTTAATGACAACTATATTAATTTGTCTCCATTATTTCTATTTGAGCACCATTTGAAGAAATACCACCCTCCTTTCCACCTATATAAACCCACTCCCACAATACCCTCATTCATATATATCCTTCATGATAATACCCTTTAGCTTCTCAAGTCTCAACCAATTTGTAACAGTAGATTTTCATAATTCATTTGCACATGGCTTCTATGAGCAATGCTTCAGTAGTTCTCTTTCTAGCACTCCACTATCTCTTCTTTGTCATGGTTAGCGGTTGTGCAACATACACTAGCCTTACCCCGAAACAAAGCCCAAACTCAAACCCCACTGCAACTCCAATACCAACTCCAACTCCAACTCCAACTCCAACTCTAACCAGGGCTACCAGCTGCCCTAGAGACGCCTTGAAACTAGGAGTGTGTGCCAAACTGTTGGGGGGTTTGGTGAATGCTGAGGTGGGTTCACCACCAGTAAAGCCATGTTGCTCTCTTATCCAAGGCCTTGCCGACCTTGAGGCTGCTGCCTGCCTTTGCACAGCTATCAAAGCTAACGTTTTGGGGATAAATATCAATGTGCCTGTCTCTTTTAGCTTGCTTCTCGGTGTATGTGGCAACCAAGTCTCGGGTAGCTTCCAATGTGGGTAGTGAAACGTGCGTGCATGGTTCTTATATCAAGTTTTTATTTACGCATGGGGGTACACAATTGTATGTGAGCTTGATCTAGTTACTTTTCTATTGTGCAGTGAAAAATAAATGGTCCATTATTAATTATTATTGTAAACACTATAGTATTGTATACTATCCTCTCTCTATATATGATTATACTAATTAATAAGATCAAATTACGAAATTCAAATGTGTGAAGTATGAATTAGCTTTTATATATGGATTGACATGTTTGAAAACTTATATAATTTATCTTGAATTTTGCCTTTTTGTTATAATTAAAAACCGTCCTTCATGTCTAATAACACTTTCATCGTGTTATATGTTTGTCATTTCGTCCATCTAACACTATCATGATGGATATTTTATGGCAAAAATCAAAATCAAAATAATATGGAAATGATGAATAAAAAGCAAAATTCAAATGATGGAAAAACCAACCGAACGAACACGAACAGAAGCTTGTTCATATTCGTTCGTTTAACTCAACCGAATAAACGAACGAACACGGACGGTAAATGAATGAAAATCTTTGTGTTCGTTCGTTTAGAAATCAGGTGTGTTCGTGTTCGTTCGTTAACATGTTAAACGAACGTAAACGAACGAACATAAACGAACGGGCTAAACGAACATAAATAAATATTATTTGAATTCAAAGTAAATAAATAAAAGATTATATATTATATTTAATATATAAATGAACATAAACGAACAAATATAAACGAACGATAAATGAACGAACAAGACTCTTGTTCATGTTCGTTCGTTTAACTAAACGAACAAAAAAATTTGTTCATGTTCGTTCATTTATTAAATAAACAAACATAAACGAACTTCCCGCCGAACAATTCACGAACGGTTCGCTGAACGTTTGGTTCGTTTACAGCCCTATACATGATTATGACTACTCATGAAACTAATGGAATTTGATCATGCAGTGATTTAAAAGCTATCATAAAACAAAGATTCACGAGTATATGACAATGACAATGCTATATATATAGATATATATACACACACAACGATAGTAATAGATAATAATATGTTGGAATGGAAGCATTGTGGAGCCAACAATGGCCAAGGGTGAGCCCTGGCCTGTTGGCGAGGACTTCCAGAAACAATAAGTGAAATAGCTTGGAAAAATTTGAGATCTCATAAGAACTCACTTTTTTTAAGTTATACTTCGACTCAAATTTGACAAGTATCACAGAACTAACTCGAGGATAATATTGGTGTCTAGCAATGATTTTGGCAAAAATTGTTCCCTTTTAAACATAGAGCACTATAATTTCTCTTATATTAAAGGCAATAATAACTTCTCAATAAATAAAAATGACTTCTCAATAAATAGAAATAACTATTGGAGTAATTAGTATATGTGGTTAACTACACAACGGTTACAAACTGCTTACAAAGATCAGAAGGCTTCAAAGCTTATGAATTTTTAAAGTCAGAATGCTTCAGAGTTAGAAGCTTCTAAACAACAACAATTAGAGGATTTTGAGTTCTGAATTTCACTTAGAACATTTCGAACCACCAGAGGCGCTGCCCCTTGGACCACGCAAATAGATGCGGCCCTTTGACCTCCACCATATGATGTCATGCAATAATCTCTGGTTCTAATTAGCTTATACGAGTGTGCATTACATACCTCCTAATTCGGGTTATAGCTTAACTAACAACCTCATACTCTCTTGTGAATCCAATCACGGTACAAATTGAATTGATGATTTCACTAAAATCACCAACATGACCCACCCACAAGTCCGTAAAAGAAAAGTATACATATCACATCCCAAATCTTATTCCCTCCCATTATAGGCACACCCTCAAAATTCTCACAACGTCACGGCCTTAGTCTAGAAGACCGCCACAACGCATAGTCACATGCCCTCACGCGACCGACAACCACCTTTGCTAGCTGCCAGTCTCTCACAAGTCATGCCCATGACAAGGCCCTTACTTTCGCAAAATGGCTCGGATTACGAGTCATGAGTCAAGAGTCACACACGTGCTGCAAAGACAATTGTTGCTTACATATCGCACATGCTCGCTTACACCTATTATCTAGTATGGTTTAATGATTTTTGCAATCCATTTTTGGTTCTACCTATAGGGATGGTTTCACTTTTGTTTATGGCCTTGAAAGGATTAAGGGTCACTCTTGACTGCCTTTGGCTTAGTGATTTTTTTATCTGAGAATTAGATAATGTTGTTCCCAAATTAGTTCAATCCAAATAAACAGCATTCATAGTGATGGAATCTCTAATAACTACACTTGTCATATTTTTCTCTACCACATTATTGACACAAGAGAACTCCACAACGAAGGTTCTTATAAAAACCTTGCTTTCCATTTCTTTAATTTATAAAATCTAATTTTATTTATAGATTAATATATGATATTAATATATATTATAGAATTATAAAAAAATCAAATATAATTTATTAATTTTCACTTTTCTATATTAATTTTAATTTTGTCAATTTATATATTTTGTCTACATGTTTGAAAAACAATTAAAACATGAACATAAATTTATACTACAATTAAAAAAGGTATTAAATTACACAAATATTAATCTTTATAAAAAATAACACTAAATAATAAATAGTAATATGGATCGGTTGTAATCTCGATGCAGTCAAATATGTTCAACCAAGTCGGAGCAGAGTTGATGATGAACTTAATTTGAGTGCATCTCATAATTTCTTTGAAGATATTCTTGAAATTCATAATTGAAACCTTGAATCAATCTCTTCAACAAAATAATATAATAAGATAACTAAAATTAACTTATTAATATAAAAACTTGTATAAAAATTTACAAGAAACGAAAAAATAAAAACAATATTAAAAAAGTATATTCTATAGTAATTAATTTTTATATTTTTTGTATTAATTTCAACTTATATGTTCTATAGATTTATTAAAAGAAAATAAAAATAATAAAGAAATAATAAAAATAATAAATAAAATAGTAACAAAAAAGGAATGCATACAAGGGTTCTTGTTTAAGTACTTAGCTTTTAATAAAAACTTGTAACTGAACAA
This sequence comes from Cynara cardunculus var. scolymus, assembly GCF_001531365.2. Classification (NCBI taxonomy): domain Eukaryota; kingdom Viridiplantae; phylum Streptophyta; class Magnoliopsida; order Asterales; family Asteraceae; genus Cynara; species Cynara cardunculus. The sequence goes on along the minus strand of NC_037538.1, from coordinate 10,418,203 downwards.
TTATATCTATATCTCATAATGAAGGTTCTTATAAAAACCACGGAAAAAACCTAAACAGAAATCATAATGCTCTAATAGTTTAATACCCTTGCCATGTGATGTTTTTGCTTTCACTAATTAGTAATTGTTGATCTATGAATCGGTTGTGTTTGCATTCATTAGTTAATTAGTGGTTTTAAATCTCTAAATTGGTGAATTTTAGTCGGTTCAAAAGTTAGATGAATCTAAATAGAGTGGATTCTATACGTTTCCATGCCATGTGATGTGTTTGGTTTCACTAATTAGTGATCTTAATTTCCACACCTCTTAATTGGGTGATGATGTTCCTAAAATAGTTCAAATCAAATACAATGGATTGTTAGATGCCTAATTGTCTAATACCCATCACATGTGATGTCTTTGCTTTCATTAATTAATTTAATTTTTAACAGCGAGAAAAACAATTGTGAAAGAACACTAATGATAATAGTCCTAAACAACTCCATATGAAGATCAATTTTGGTCGATCTTGCTGCACACCTGGATTGCTGATGAGGATTTGGATTACAACCCTGATATTCAGGGGAAAAGCTTTAGAATATATCTCTTGAATAGCCTTTTTTGACATTAAAAATATTAATACAATATTTTATTTTAAGAATGTCTTAAACTATACCCATTACTATAAAATTGGATTCGTAGGACACAATTTAAGTGTCCTAATAGATTACTTAACCAAACACTTACTTGTAATATCTAATAGTGTTGTAATAAGTTTATACAATACTTTTAGGTGTCTTAACGAGCTTTTTAAGACATTTTTGAAACCAAATGTCCTATAAATCCATCTTTTATAGGATACTTGTTTTATAAGACACTTTTTTCAAAATATAAATTGGCTAAAACAACGCTTAGTTTCAAAAGTGTCTTAAAAGTCCCTTAAAAGTCCATTAAATACCGAAAAATATCGTATAAACTTATTACAATACTCTTAGATAGGGCACGCAAGTGTATGGTCCTATAAACTTAAGTTTTATAAAATAATTTATTAGGGTTGAGACGTTTTCTATGTCCTATACACTTAAATTTGTTATAGTGGCACAAAAACATCTTATAAACCTATCATAACACATTTATATAGGACATATAATTGTTTGGGTCTACTAAACTTAAGTTTTATAAAAAAAAATATTATTATGATGTGTCGACATTTTTGACATACTATAAACTTATTTTTATCTTAGTAAAGGTTGCTTCCAATACATAAGCTGGATATACAATAAAAGAATTTGATAACTTCTCTAAACATAAATATTTCAATCTAATCGAAAATTACTAATGTAACACTTAATGAAAATTAACTAATAATTTCGTGATCGAAACTTAGAATTCACAAATTTAAAAGTAATTTGTTAATTTAAGATATGTAAATTAACTAATTGGTATTCTAATTATAAATCATCATGGGTTGGTCTATTTATTAGCAACTTAATGAGATTAATAGAACTGATTGTCTGATAGTCGTTTAATGATATTGAAAGTGGTTTATTCAATAAATCTCCAGCAGGGAACTTGATACAAAAAGTCAAGTTTTTTTTTTTTTTTCAAACTTATCCTTGCGATTAAAAAACATGTTCATTTCATCTATGAATAAACTCTTTTATAAACATAATCTTTCAATCTATACAAACAGACTAATTCACACAAACCACTTTATCAATACAAAGCTTAATGAAAAACCAACTCTAAAACCTCTAACTGATCTAAGATAAAGTCAAGAGACAAAAAGGGATATTTCCGAAATTGTGAATCCATGGGAGAAACATGACTTTGAAAACTACATGGACGTTTTTGCAAATTTTAGAAGTTAATTAGTAATTTATGCCTCATTAAATATAAAAATAAAAAGTCCTCTAAAACATGTGGGTCTATAAGCAGGCCTGTTTTTGCTTTGGCCCAACATCGCAGCAGCCCATGATATTGCTTCTTTTCTTCGGCCCACCTACTGGTAGCCGAAACAAATATAAATCCATTGCTTACTGCTTACTGCTTAGTGACACCAGAAAAGTATTTATTTTCTACATTTCTGATTGCATAAAAATAGTTACCAAAGTAAGGGTGCCAATGAGTTCGATTGGGTTGGATTCGAGTTCAACTCATTTATTAAATAAGTTGAAAATCTTAATTCAACCCAATCTGTTTAATTAAATGGTAAATGGGTTGGGATTTTTTAACTTAACTTAACCTGTTACTTAAATGGATTAATAATGAGTTTACTTGTTTATAATTTTTTAGCCCAATTAGTTAAATAAATGAGTTGAATTTGGATTGACCCATTTAATTTTAAAATTCTAAATAAAATAAAAAGGATTATACTATTTAATTTTATGACAAATACAAATAAATTGTTCAAAGTTTGAATAAAACACAACCATAAATACATATAAATTGTTCAAATATCATTAAAAAAAATTAATTTCTAAGTAACTCGACTTGCACATTCAGCAACTCCAATTTCACTGCTTGATCCTCTATCTTTTCTGTCATGATTGCTCCACAAAGCGCATCAAGATGAACTGATTATTAGGGTTTCACTTTCACAAACAAAAGAGAGAGACGGTTCGAAAATATATATTATCATTAAACAATAATATTTAAATTAAAACAAAACAAAATTATATAATATCTTAAATGGGTTGAAACGGTTTAAATACATGTCAGAAATTTTTTAACTCAACCCAACCCAACCGATTTAAATAAATGGATTAGGCAAGTTGACTCATTTATTTAAATGAGTTAAAAATCTCAACCCAACCTACTAATTTTAGATTGGCAAATTGGATCACTTTTTTTTAGACTTTATGCCAAAGGACTGTAATTAACAAAATTGTGTGGCTATAATTATTAAGAACAACATTTTCAAAGTCATTCTTACCACAAAGAAATATATATAAAAGATAATATTTAGAATTACATTATTAAATGATACTTTAAAATTTAACCCAACCCAAACCCAACTAACGCTACATGCCCTAGAAGTACCTTGAAACCTAGGCAATGTCGAAGGAAAAATCGGACTATTCGGGAGAGCTGGCGTGGGTAATGCCAATCGGCCGGTTGAATTTGAGATGGGTGCATCACCGATAAAGCCATATATGTTGCTCTTATAAGGTCATCAAGGGTTGAGCTATATGTAGAAAACTATGTTTATACTGCTATTAAAATCATCAATCATAATGTAGCTCGTTTACTCAATCTCTATGGCAACCTAGTCCCGGGTAATTTTGAATGTGCCTAATTTCAGTTATATTATACAGTTTGAGTTTAATTTGCTTTTAGGTTTTGGAACCAGTTTTGAAGTTGAAAATTCATATCATATTTTATTCATCAAAATTTTTTCTTATACTTGTATTACTTATAATGATTACTTTTTATAATTAATGTATGTTTTTTATTGTAAATATGCAATCCAACTATTTGCGGTTTGATCACTTACCTCACAACCTTGTTTTTAACCACATAACCGATGATAGAATTTTAACATACAGAAAGATTACACTAACACTTGATAAACATTTTCAAATCATAGTAATTAAGTTGGTTAGACCAACTCGTTATAATTACCTAACCAATTAATTGGTTTGAAATTGAGTCATTTTATGTTCATAGATATATTATTCATGTACATAGCATGATTAGCTTTAATTTCATGGGATCTTTATATTTAACATTAAAAAATAATTTGATTTTAGGGTTTTTTTTTTCTTGATCTGTTTTCTTCTTCATTCGGTTTCAATTTCGCTTTTACTTCTACCGAAACATTCATTATTAACATTAATTTATCTCTTATCTTCCCATAACTACTTTTATACGTGAACATTAATTCAAAGATTTTATAGTTTTTCTCTAAATTCTAGCATAATAAATTAAATGGTGTTAATCAATAATATAAAAGAAACACTCATTAGTAGACCTTGACACGGACGTGGAATGTGGCCATGGGAATTTTCAGTTCAAACTTAGGGATTGTTTACCAAACACTTATTTGGTAAGCGTTTACCTGTAAAACTTAACACTATCATTTACTTACCGGTTAAAATTTTAGTCCACCAAAACAGTATTGTATGCAACAAGTTTACCCGGTAAGCGCTTATCGTGGTGAGAGTCGTTGTCCTCACTTACCAGGTAAGACTCTTGATCCTTGTATCGCTCTTACTGGGTAAGATCTTTGGTCCTTACCATATTCATCCGATAAGATAATGTGACTTGATGTTCTCTTACTCGAGTAAGCGTTTGATAAACAGCCCCTGTACAATATTGACTAGTTACAAATTATTTGTATTTGTTTGAATAAAATACTAATTAATATATCAAAACCAATGCAAAACTTTCATTGCTTTATTTGTTATATAATTAGCATTAGATTATTAAATTATCAAAAGTATAAATATCTTTGAAGACGTAAAAATATAGAAAATAGTTAAATGTTGTAAGGCCTTACTACAAATTAACATCGTTCAATAGTATGCATTTGTTGATGTTTCAAATTTTTAGATATATATTATTATAGTAACACATTAAACAAAATTTGTGTGTATAATTCCAATTAAAGAGTTTGAGAATGAAATTAACACGAGAATTTCCAAGATTCCATTTTGTAAATATACTAGATTTGAAACCACCTACTAATTTTACTTGTTAGAACAAAAATTAGGGCAAAATCAGATTTTTGTTACGATACGAGAATTAAATCCGGATTCGTTTAACCTGACAATAGACAGCTAATGTGTTCCACTTATTAAACAAAGTTCCATGGTCAGTCCGTGACCTCAAGAATGTTGAATATCTCACAATTTCTTTTCGACTTGATTAGAGCGCAATGATTTATAGTAGATAGTTGGGATTTTAAAGATTAATCGCATGTTTTATTTGGCAACCAAACAAATTATATTATTAACAAAATTTTCAATTGTTACAAACATTCAAAACGAGATGGCCATGTCGAAGCTCTCCTCTTTGTCCTTCCTTTTTTGTCTTTAAAAAAAAAACAAACATTCAAAACGAGAAAATAGATTTTCTAAAGTGCATGTATCTCGACATCTGGCATGCTATTAATATTTAAAGAGTTCCCTGAAAATTAGTTGTAAAGAAAAAAAAAGATCAAGCATTTACTTATGGTAACTGAGATTAATATGTATTTTATATAATTTTTAATATGTATTTTTGTTAAAAAAGATAACAATATGTGAAGAAAGATAAATGATTTTTTTATTCTTTCTTATTAATAAGATTGAATGTATGATTATTATATATAATTTCTTTAAAAGTGTATTCTACGTAATAAAAATAATAATTTATTTTAAAAATATAATTAAAGTTAAAATATTACAAAGAATATTTGAAAGACAAGAAAACTTTATTGTAAACAAACCAAATACAAGAATATTCTTCAAAGCTTTTATGCAAGATGTAGAAAAAACACGAAAAACATGAAACAAAACAAAGACTAAATTAAAACAATTACGGTTCGACAACAAAACTCACTCAAAACTTGTCTGCAGATGCAACACGATTGAGTTATGAGAACCCATTTCTTATCGAACATCCACTCAACATCGATTACTAAGACCCTCAATCAGACTCCATAATGCATTTCCATTGTAATATATGTTAATCCTCGATGACAATGTTGAAACACAAATCGAGTAGCATTAGATGCAATCTCGTGGTTGCAACATTGGTCGTCCATCTTGTATTTTTGTAATTTAATTTGAAATTCAATTGAAAGAATATAATTGGATATCAAATGATATATCCAGAATTAGTTGCTCACGAACTTTTTAAACCAATTTATTATAAGAAGTTCGTATCACATGCATAGCAATCCATAAAGTCGCTTGCCACACCTTTCTTGTAGGTTGAGAGGGTGCCAAAGTATCCTTGAGTGCAAGAAAATATTCAATTGATTCAAAGTTAATATTTGCAAACCGCATCGACCAAATATATTTGCGCAAATGAAACAGATGATAACTTTCTACAAAGAAGAAAACAATGAGCCATAGATTCCACTTCCTCCCGACAACGGGACATAATGAAGAGTGTAGATCAAGACCTAGCCTATGAAAAACCAATCGAAATGGAAGTCTACCAATTCTAAATCTCCACATAAAAATCCATAATTTCCTACAACCATATTGTTGCGTTTTGTTTCCATCAAGTGAGCTTGAAATCTTCAAAATTAAGAATCTATTAATGTTGGTTGAAAGATCTTTTATATATTTCTAATTTAGATATGTGTTTGAGATTGTAACACCCGAAAACTTTCAGGCCAAAATGAAAGGTATAAGTAAAAGACATGGATTCTTGTAAAAAGCTTGAAACTGAGAGGTCATATGGCAAGCAAGTGAAAAAGGATGCAAGTTAGGAGCAGGGTTTCATATTCAAGTTGACTATGGGTTGAAATGTGAGAAAAATGGGCGACAATAGGTACTGAGAGTAAGGAGTGTCTGCAAATGTCAAGGACGATCAGTGTATTCTACTCCTTGTTATTGTCAAGCATGAACTGAAAGTGTGAGAGGGAGAGAGAAAAGCCACTTAGAGGGAGGCAGAAGGAAGCGAGAAGCTGAATGGGATATGTTTTAGAGAGCCAATTTCAATGATCGAGATAAGAAAACTTTGACGTTTTCTCTAATTGATGTCACCCCATCGTGTGTGTTTGATTTACATGCTTTGTTGGATCCAAAAATTTAAGATGATAAATTGTTTCAAACTGAAGTTGTATGGTAGAGTTGAAAACCAGAGATGATGGGATTAGATTAAAGTTTGAAATCTTTCTTTTTGAAGTATATAATATTAAAGTCTGAAATCTTGATTCAATGTTGTTCACAGTTTATTGGAATTAAAGATTATGCGTTGTTATAACTATATGCATGATAGTGTTGATTTATGTAGAAACCCAATAAATTAATCGAGGTTGTTGGGTAAAATAATGTAAATAAAGTTAATTAATCTTCAAAATTCTAATTTTTAGATATCCGTCGAAAATATGTTGGAAATCTACCGGAATAAAAAATTTGTTTTTCCTAAGTAATCAGTGGCGGAATTCCTGCGGCGGCAGAAGTTAACGGGAGTTAAATTTTTTAATATCCGCCGGAAAATTTCCTCGGCGAATATTTCTGCTGAAACAATTAATTTTCTAGTATTATGAAACTAGAGAGTTCATAGATGAACAAATGATTATTCTTTATAGTTCATAAATGAAATAATAATTTTGATCTAAAGTTCATAATCTTTTTGGTGTATGAACTTTGATTGTTCCAATTTTTTTTTTGTAAAGTTTATAAGTGAAACCAAAAAATAAATGAGATAATTAAGAATATTTAACAGAGATCGTAGGTGAAACCAAAAGGTTTAATAGTGAAATAATGATTTTATTAAAAGTTTATAGGTGAAAAACAATGATTTTTGTTTAAAGTTTATAGATTAAACAATGATTTTTTTCATATGTGAAACAATGATTTTTGTTTCGTTTATATATAGACTTTGCTTATTCCAATTTTTTTTTTACCAAAAATCATAGGTGAAACCAGAAAACGAATAAAATAATTAAAGAAGTTTACACAAATTTAAAAATGAAACATTAATTGAAAGAACTAAAGTAATCTTTCTTAATATTTAATGAATGTGATAATTAAGTGAAGTGACCAAATATTTTAAGAATATGATAATTAAAGAATGTAATAATTAGTGGATGAGATATTTAAGTAATGTGGTACCAATATATGAAAAAGACAAAAATGTATCGGTTAACAAAATTAATATTATAATTTTTTGGTTAATGGGAGAAAGATTACTGATTTGTAACCGATGTAAAAAAGTATATTGGAGATTTCTCCCAAAAATACCTCTGTTCACCTATATTTTGATCCTTCATTTTTAATTAATTAAAAATATGTCTTAGTTTATCTCACCCATAGACTTTAAAAATCAAGGGTTAAGATTGGTTCATAAAGTTAACACCAATAATGAAGGATATCAAAACATAGGTGAACAGAGGTGTTTTTGAGAGATATGTCCAATATATTTTTCATCGGTTACAAATCGGTAATTACTCCTTCCTTTTATAGTTCGTAGAATAATCCGTGTTGAATCATGAACACCGTGTTGAACGCTTATGAATATTATGAACATATATGTAACTTATTAACTAATCTTAGCTCGTGCTTTTCACACATGAGACATGGGAACACTCATCAAGACTTACTTGCACGTATTAAGACTTTTGAACACTGAAGTAATTGGCTTTCACATGTGAACAAATTAATATCTAATCAAAGTATTTTGCTTGTGAACACTTGTTGACCAAATGTTAGATGTATAGAGATATTGTTTTATGAACTTATTGAATACATGTGAACAGTTATATACACCATATTGGCTTTCAGATGTGAATATTGTATTTTCTAATCACAAGATCTTCAATCTTCTTGTATTGTGCTCAACCATCTTCACCCATGTTTCTATATCTTGATTATGAATATTTATCTATTGAACACTTTCCATCACTATTATCGTTTAATAAATCAAACCCAGTTGTTGGATGTGAAGAATGATGTCGATTACTTATATATTGAAGATAAAACATCCAAATTTCTTATCATATTAAAACAACAAATCACCAATAACCTAGAAAAAAATAAACATATTATTTTATCTACAATCATAAGATTGATGTTTTCATAACAACCCATGAATATGAAGTTAAGACAAAAAATAATATTACTATTGTATCCTCAATATTAATTACATGGTGATAGAAGAACCTAATATAACAAAAGCTTATAATTGGTCCAAATGGTTTGTAGAGTTAGGGGTGTTTACTAAATTTTCTATTAAACCTTATATGGGTAAATTTGTCTGTTTGGGTAAATTTGTTTGTCATAATAAAAAATGTTTGTTTCCTTTTTCTTCTGAATCCATGATCTGAATGACATAATTAACTATTTTTACCCCCGAATGAACTAAACATTTTACCTGTCAACGATCTTTGCTTGAACTAATAGTATAATAAACAACAGCTTGGTTCCTTATAAAATTGAAGAACCCTAAACAAACAATTCTAGAATCAAAGAACCCCAACAGTACCATCTTCAAATCTTTGCACTTGAACCCCTTCTTGATCTCTGTTTTTTTTCTCTCTATCTAAACTTCATAATTTTATCTTTCTTTTTGCCGTTCTAGTCATAATTTTTGTAGGTTTTGACTGTACAAGCACTAGCTTAATCTGTTACCTTGTGATGAGATTTCTTTTTCAAGAAATCAATACCTTTCATGAAAAAAGGAAGAAAAAAGAACATGGATAAGAATGGAGAAATCAATACCTTTGTTGATAAAAATCAAAGGTTGCCAGAGATAGATGAGGATGCAATGTGCGAAGATTGCTGGTTGGAGATGTCTAGTATGTGTGAAGGTTGCCATGTAGCAAATGAGGGAAGCAACGATGTCTAGCTAGGGTTTGAAGGAAGCCTCTATTTGGAAGCGTGCTTTTTTTAAGGGAGGCGTGACTTTTTAACAAGGGTAGGGATGTCATTTTTTTTAGATTAACGGGGGCAATATAACAATTCCAGTTGTGCGAATATGACAACCATTTTTTTCATTAAGCTGTAAGTAAACACTTCAAAATGTTTGTGCGAATAAGCACATTCAACCATTAAGCTCATTAAATCAAAAGTAAACAACTCCTTAATATATTTTTCATGGTTAACGAATGATCTTAGTGTTCTTTGTGTGTGTGTGTGTGTGTATATATATTGGCGAAAGATTCTATGAGAAAAAAAATTATGGTGAGAAATGTAAGAACCTTTGATTACTTTTGATCTCATGCGTACTCATAAATTGCGGTTTAGAAGGGAATTTATGTTGTGCATCTCGATATACTTCATTAGTGTTGAGATTCAATTATGATTGATCTAAGGATGAAAATCTCTTCACACACATATATATATACATACATACATACATACATATATATATATATATATACATATACATGCATATATATATATATATATATGTCTTGGGTTAGCTACGTATTTTATCAAGATTTGTTTTGATTTTTCAATATCGAATATAATTAAATTCGTAGCAAAGTCGGGACAAATCTATGTATATTTGTCTCGGATTATCTATGGATTTTATCAATATTTGTTTTGATTTTTCTGATATTGAATATAATTGGATTCTTAGCAAATCCATGTCAAATGTATTTTTTTTAGTTATTTAGCGATGAATTTGCAACAGATCTTTAAGTTTAGCTTTTTATTTATTTAAAAAATAAGTGTTCTCTTTCTCCGTCGCTAATCCTTAGTAATTATGTACATTATGCCACGAATTATTGACATATCATACATGCGTCGCAAAAAAATGTGGTAAAAATGAAAAAGAATTGGTTTTGTCATTGATTCATCACTGATCCATCGCAAATTAATGACGGATATGTAGTAAATTATTGGTTCGCTGGCCAGTTTTCTGGTAGCGCATATAATCATATTAGACGACAATACCCTCCACATTAGATATAATATTTGTACTTCCTGTATTCTAAAAATATATCTATGCTGGAAATGACGTATATTTTAATAAATGTATTTAATTAACCATCAAATCCTTAAAATATATCAATAACAATTATTGAAAATGGTGGATTCAACATAAAAATGATATTAAGAGAGAGAACAAGAGAATCAATTTTCATCCTTCATCCCATTTAATAGATGATAGATTTTGAACGAATAAAGTGTGTTACACTCTTAATTACTACCATGACTAGTTGTTCATGATGGTCTTCGTTTTAACCCTTTGATTGATGTAATCGTTCCACCCCATGAGTTAAACTTGATAATCACAAGATAGGTATCGGCCATAACCAAATAAATTCTTGGAGACTCGCTTGCCATGGATCACATGTGAGGAGTCGAGGTATCTAATGTCTTACCTCTTTCTATAAAAACCCCGTCTCCCCAGAAGCTCTAATTATTGCAATTGCTCAGGGTATCCTTTTTTAAGTATAAAAACTATATAGCTATTTCTCAACAGCTATTCATTTTTTATGGTTTAATTACTATTAGTACTTATCGTAATTACAGAAAATAGGGTTTAGTTTTGTGGCAAAACTTTTAATGAAGATCTAGAGCTATATGTTTAGTGCATTTAATTAAATCTAACCTTTTAATTTCATTAAAGATCAAAAGAAAATGTAACAATACTACTATAATAAGAGCGATTTAAAACGAACACCATCATGATGATGGTTTTGGATCAAAATTTTGAAAGCTGCTATGGTAATGAGGATTACGACGCCTGCAAGTTAACCCTGAGCTACTTAAGCCATCTCCTTTTAAATTTGTACCGTAAGTTTAATTTTTATTTTTTTTGATTAACCTGGATATCCAACCCGCTATGCGAGCCGATTAATCCCAGGACGACCATCTGTTTTGCAGATAGCACGGAGTTAGCGCATTTGAATCTCCGTGGCCACAAGGGGATTTTTATTACTCCTTGGATTTGAACCTGAGACCTCCTGATACTTTTAACCTTTAGAACCAAGCTTAAACCAATCATGCACCAGCTTGTGTTGTAAGTTTAACTTTCAGATTTGAACAAGTGATCTTTAAGGATGTATGGGATTCCATGAAAGATAAGCCAAATAGGCAAATAAATGCATCGAGTAATGCACCATAGAAAATTCATAAGTCACGAAAATTACACACATAAGCAACAACTTACTAGGTAACTCATCATCATCCATGCATGAGATCTAGCTAGCCTGCTACTACGATACAATGCCTTCAATATTGCAACCCTTATTGTTCTTTTTGCTCTTTCTATTAGGATTTAAAAAAGAGGAGGACACACAAAACCAGGTGGAGGGGTCATCCCGCAAGTTACTAAGACTTGAAGAGCAAGAGGAATGAATATGTTCAGGTTAAGAAGCCTAAGCCTTATGGTAGTGCAGAGACACACAGCTGCTTCTAACTCTAGCAACCCTCTAAGTACTGGGCAACACACATTTTCCACTGGATTCCCTAATCCTATATGGACCAATCCTCCTAGTAGATCCACACATGCCCCTAGTTTCAGAGCATTTATTGGACATGTTGGCATTACACCTCCACCACCACCTCCTCCTCCTCCTCCACCGCCACCTCCACCTCCACCACCACTTCCACCACCTCCACCTCCTTTTCCTCCTCCACCACTTCCACCACCTCCACCTCCTTTTCCTCCTCCACCACTTCCACCCCCACCTCCTCCTTTTCCTCCTCCACCACTCCCACCGCCGCTTCCACCTCCACCTTTTCCACCACTGCCGCCACCAGTACCACCACCAGGGGGTGTGTATGGTGGATAGGAAGAAGAAGGTGGTGGGACTATCCCCGGAGGAGTGATCACTGGTGGCGCTATAATGGGAGGGGGCATCACGATAGGCGGAAGAACAATAGGTGGTCTAGTAATTGGTGGAGGGTGAACGATTGGTGGCCTAGAGATAGGTGGTAGAACTTTTGGCGGGTTTTTCTTAGGTGGCGACACCTTAGGTCCTCCACCATGATGCGGTGGCTTGGTGGAGGGTGGATATGTTGGAGTTTTTGGTGGAAAAGGTCCGTGGGAAGGTGGGCTACACGGTGGACAGTTTTTGCAGCCAAAAACTATAGGTAGGGACGTACTGGACATGAAAATCAAGAAGATGTAGAACATGGCTGAGACCTTATAATCCATGATTAGGGTTTTGGAAGGAGGGATTTTTGTATAAGAGTTCTGCAGTGTTAATGAGAGCTTTATAGATGAAATCATAATTGCCAACCCGTGAATGTAAAAGTGATGATGAGGAAAATCACTTCCTAGAATTAGAACAAGTCATCATCCTACAACTGTAAAATTCAGGAAGATTTTGGACTTTTGTTAGAGATTGTGCGAACTTCGAAAGCAGTCCGTGAATTTGCTTCAAATCCGTGAAGATGGTGATGGCATATCCATTGATTTCATAAGTAGTCTAGTCGTGCACAGCTTTCCATGCAGACTTTGTTTTACATATGTAAATAGAATCCTCATCATTTTAGCCTACTTACGAATTGAAACTCCAGCTAAATGGTTTTAAATAGAATTATAAATTAGAGGTTCGCGTGACAAACTGACAATTTCCTGTTTACATTATAGAGCTTGAATTCTGTGCAAGCAAATGATGCTTTCACACTAGCTGATAAAAGAGGTCTTTCAATTATCTCTCTCATTTCTGTTTTGTCAGGACATATATAATCAACAAAAAGAATATTAAACCCACAATAAGTACAATTTAAACAAAGAGACTTAAGGTATACAGGTTCTTTTCAATATTATATTATATTTACCAAATAAACCTTAAAAACGGAAAAGACAACTTTATGAACGTGGGAAAGTACAAACATACAAAACAGGTACAAATAGGATATATATCAAGTGCATGTTCTGTTTCTACTAGCTCTTTTAGTTTTGGACAAGCTCATTTTGGCTCGTGAGCCCTTAATTTGGTTTTGTTTCCATCAGGAAACACGCTTGCGCATAATTCACAAGTATGGTTGGCTTGCCAGGTGAGGCTCATGGTTTTATAAAACTAGCAGGTGTCATGTTTGAGAACTTAAACTTTGAGCAGTAGGCAGGATTTAATTTTGTATGCCATTTAAGGTTTTCACCTCAATTAATCTCGCCTATCGTGCATGCATGATGACATTTGTATTTGTAGAGAACAAGCATGTAGTGTTTAATTATCCACCTGTTTCACAACCTTTTGACTCTGGGCAGCTGATGGAGGCCACTAACCTTGCATTTCATTCAATTAGTGAGGATATGTTGCCAATTTTCTTTGCTCAGTTAGTATATATATTATGGACCAGAGCATATGCTAATTAATTACTTGTCATATGTTTGTTCGTCCATGTATCACTCCTCTCTTCCTTAGAAGTGAGAGGGAAAGAAAGATCTGAATCATGACCTGTAACAAGAGATTGAATCAAATAACATTAATCTAAATTTTATGCACCACTCTTTGTGATTGATTTATGCACAAAATGACCTTCAACTATTATCACCCATTGGATCTGTGACAACATATATAAGATTAATGAACACTACTACCCTAAAATCTGGAAGCATAACAACGGGATATGAACTTCCTTTCTTGACTCTGTCATTTTATTTGTTTGTACTTCAGTTTCCAGTGACAAGAATTAATATCCATGCTCAAGGTAATATCTTAACCAACTATTATCACACCAACCGTATTTTCGACCAAGCTGGCCAAACTAAAGGCATGCAAGGGAATATTGTGCAACATAAAATTAATATCTGCCAAAGAGTCGATGGTCCAATGGCACAGGAATTGTCAATAGAGTACGTCTAATGAATCTTAAGTTTCAAGCCCCATCAAATGTGAGAAGTGTGTCTAAGTTTTGTTGTATATAAATAATATGTACTTCAAAATGCAAAATTTGATATAAAAAAAAGCCATTACTAATTTGACAATATTAAGCACATTGGAAACCTGATGGGACCTTCTTTCCATAATAGTTCAGCAACAAGCTTAGTGAAACCAGAATTTCGCTGAGGTTATGCTCCATGCATATATTAGCTTCAATGACAGTGCAGAGGCAGATTGCAGCCTCAAGATAGACGAGGCCATTGACAAGGCTGCATGCAGCCTGAAGTCTTTAATTGGTGCAGTTCCAACAACGAGATGCACAAGGTCGTTGAGGAAGTTGGCACACACTCCCAACTTGAGAGTGTCTTTTGGGCAAGTCTCCTTGTAAGGTTGAGGATGATGATGATATGGCTTAATCTGGTGGTGATGGCCAACCCTTGGGCTGTAAGTGGAACTGACTAAGGTGAATAGAAGCTAGGTTTAGAGCATGGAGAAAATTAGTTTTCACCAAACCCCTTGAAGCCGATCGAAGTGCTTTTGGAATATCTAAGTGAAACATACGTAGCTCAATTAGAGTATATTAGCAACGAGCTAGTTTTGTTTATGTGAGGATGTTAGAAGTGTTTTAAGGCATTTATAGATGGAATCATCGACCATTATCACTAGCTTCCTCACATTGCTTAATTATTTTAGAGTGAATAATATTAGCTAGGGGTAGGGACGATAGAGAAACCCATGTGGGCACGTTGTGTTAGAAAACCGAATATCTTGATGCAAGATGGATTCTTCGGATAGATAATTAAGTATATTTGTTAATATTTATTTACTTAGTTTCGATTTTCTCTATATATGATAGTTGTCACATTCATACACCTCCACTTGTTTTCTATTGGTTGTTATATATGATCTAACACTTAACACATCATATATCATATGCAATTGATAATTAATTTACTAATTTTAGTAGGTTACTTGATTTTGGTCTGAAGGGATCCAATGCCCAACTACTCGGCTAGTGGACACCCATCTCACCGGTTAGAGAGGCCCTCTTTAATAAATTAAGAAGAGATGTTCAGAGGGCAGAAAGACTTGGATATCTTGCCGGTTTGACTCTTATTATCCCATGACATATGAATATGATATTTCCTCATAAATCAAATGGACAAGTAGTTGTATCAATACCTCTATAATCACCGGAAACTAACAAGCTAGTTAAAAAATAGCAATAAGAAATGATATTGAAAAGCTACTAAAACACATGTCAAGTGAGTCAACTATTCTCTTTTAGTGTGATGAAAATACATCTTCAAATATTTGGTATGCATAAAAAAGGCATGTACGTAATCATACCGTGTGAGAACGTTGTAGACAATAAATAGCAATTTTTCCTAAAAGGTTAATTTCATCTATCATAAAGGAGCATCGTAAGACTCTAAATCTCTACAATTTGGTAGGGTATATATTATGGGTAATGCCGAGATAGCTTCAAGGTCAATGTTCAATTAGGTTACAAAGCTATGACACATGACCATATATATATGACTGAAATTGACATGATCGAGTTGAGTTGAAGAGGCCTTCTAATTGGCCAAGGTATTACCAAAAAACTGTTGCTATGAACATCGTGTATTTTTTCCAAAAAAAAAAACCTTGTTGTATTTAATTGGTAAATAAGAGAGTAAATTCTCTAGGTTAGTACAATTCACCACAAGTAGTCTCTACTATATACATACATTATGACCTTGGGGCAAAAACAAAGTTCCATCTCATTGTCAGGCCACGGCCAATTATTACAAGTTGACAATCAGTGATTTTTTAGGAAAATCTTGATTATTTTTCTTGAAACATAAAAGTGATATTTTCAAAACCTACAATGATTAGAAGGTGATGATTGAGAAACAAATGGGAAGATTAAGTATCTCCAAACAGGCAAGCTTGGAAATTTTGTTTAGAAAAATTTTGTTGGATCCCAGATTCTTCAATTTGGTGATTTGAAATAGAATTTAATAACAGAAGTAGAATCACAATTAATCTATCAATACAATAAACACAGTAAGATCTCATCGGGAATTATGGTCATATATGTGTTGATTTCGGATCTTTGATGAATTACACTTGAGAAGTAAAATTGAGAGTAGAATGTACGTAGCTTACAGGTTGCACATTAAAGTTCTGTTGAAAAGTTACAATATAGAAGATATGAAGCAACTATTTATAGGCCCAATAAAGTAAATTCAACAACTCATCCAATGAGAAGCTTTCACCTGTAAAGGAGTGTAACTAACTTTAGCCAAAAAAAGATTGATCTTCAGCGCTTCATGCCTTAGAAGAGAGTAAGTGTTAATTCCTTTGGAAGAATACTTAAAAGCATGACTGGGTCTTCTAACGAGTGTATTCAAAGGATCTGAAAGTCTTTGTTTAGGCAAGTTAAAGATTATCACTTAAAAGATAATAAACTTTTCTTTACATCAGAATAAGACAAACAAGCTTAATACCTTTATCGAAAGCATAAGGTATGTACTAAGAGGAACCACACGAAAATATACACTACTCACTCATGTAGCCAAAATGATAAACCACGACATCATGGCTTCCAAAGATTTTTGGGTCGAGCCATTTGTACCGCTTATTTCTTGATTAATCAATCCCCATCTCGTGCATGTTCTCAACAATAAGACACCTATTGAGCTATGATCAGGTACACCGACTGACTATTATATTCTTAAAGTTTTTGGTTGTCTTGCTTACACTAAAATTTAAAATGGTAAAGCTTAAACCAAGGGCATTGAAATATATATATTCATTTGTTTTAAATGTAGAGTAAAGGGTTACAAGTTGTAGTGTGTAAAGACCCAAAAGATTATTGTGAGTATGTAGGAAGGTTAAGTTTGATGTAAAGTCGCTTGCATGGCAATCTATTTGATCTTGTTATGCCTATACTAATGAAGATCTTAGAGCTAAATTGTAGGTTAAATTTTAAAGACAGACGAACCTTTCTATTAGAATACATTTTAGGATTCCAAATCCAGTACACTTCTTCACTTAATTCTTTGATTTTTCTTCTTTTTTCCGACAATTAGGCAATCGGAGATTCTTAGGAGATTACTTATTTCTTTTGATTTTTTATGCATTTCTTCTATTAATTTAGTTTATAGCATCAGTCTCTCGTTTAAAGTTCCTTTAAGTTGATTTGGAATTATTCATATTAGTTTTTTTAATACTTTTCAAGTAGATTCTCTAGTTTTAATATGAGTTTTATATTTCAGTACTTTTGATGTTCGAAATTTGATTTCATTTAGTTGTATAATATGTTTCGAATGATGAATTGCTTGTAAAAAGAAATCTATTGATTCTCTCCCAATTGGTTGGACCATAGGAGCGATAATTTGCTGCACGGACGAGGTCTTTGGTTCATGTACAGGATGGTCCAGCTGCGCAAGGGAAAAGAATAGAAGAAGCGTCTGACTCCTTCAAGCATATTCCACTTGGCTCATGGGGATATAGATCAGTTAGTAAAGTTCCGCTCTTGCAATTGGGTCGTTGCGATCACGAGTTGGATGTCTAATCATCTAGGGTGTAATGATACTCGTACCTAAACCGGTTGCTCATTTCTTCTAAATTCGTCTTTATGAGGCTAATTAGATCATTCATCCATAGAATAAAACAGCTAGGCATATCTATTTCTTCATATTCCAACTTCTACCAAGTTTTTATGTTTTTTTGTCTAAATCTAATTCAAATTTGAATTATGTCTTATATATTATTTTAAGCGGTGTTTTTTCGTCATTTAACCATATCGTATGTTATTCTAATGTTTTAATTAGATCGAAGTTTGTTCAAGTATAATATTTTTAATTCAATTGTTAATT
This sequence comes from Cynara cardunculus var. scolymus, assembly GCF_001531365.2. Classification (NCBI taxonomy): domain Eukaryota; kingdom Viridiplantae; phylum Streptophyta; class Magnoliopsida; order Asterales; family Asteraceae; genus Cynara; species Cynara cardunculus. The sequence continues at coordinate 10,399,906 of NC_037538.1, read as the reverse complement.
TTAGATTATGTTAAGTTTTAATTAATATAAAGTTACTTGAATAAAATAATTGGGTCTAATTATATAATGCATTGAATATACTCCTTCTAATTACTAACTTAGGGGGTGTTTGAGATTGCTTATAAAAACATCTTATTGACTTATTCCGGTGTGACATCGATAATAAACACTTTTGAGTGTTTAAATAAATAACTTATACCGGTGCCAACCCGTTAATAAGAAGTTTTTGAAAAAGTTAAACCATTATAACTTATAATAAGTTGATAAGTACTTTTATAGAAAAACATAAGTCGTTTCAAACAAACAATCTCAAACACCCCCTCACTACCATTAACCAAATCACTTTACTTGAATAAAATGATTGGGCTTAATATAGTCCATCACCTCCCTTAAGAAAATGATTGGGCTTAGTATAGTTTTACTAGAATAAAATGATCCGGTAGTGAGTTATTGATTAGTCCATAACCTCCCTAACTCCATTTGTGCTTGTAATACATCAAACATTCAGATTTTATTTCTTAAACATTGTTTAATTTTCAGTGATAAAAGTGTTAAATTATTATATTAGAAAAAAAATAATGCGTACAAAACCTTTCAGTTTTTATAGTATTTCTATTGATTATAAATGATAATATTGGAAGTTATATATAAGTGTTTTTGAAAACTCATATTACCATTTTTCATATGAACGAATCAAGGATTGAAACTCATACACTACAACAAAATCAGGTTGATAGGATAACAAAAATGTCTGAGCATCTTAATAGACTACTTTAAAGCACTTAAGTTTATAGGACCACACATTCATGTGTCTTATCTAAAAGTGTTGTAATAAGTTTATACAACGTTTTTAAACTTTTTTACAAGCTTTTTATGACATTTTTAAAATTAAGTGTCGTATTAACCCTTTTATATGACATTATATAGAAAAATGATTTATTAAACAAATGTCCTATAAAAAAAGTATCTATTTAGCGCTTCTCAAAATTGTCGTATAAAAAAGCTAATAGGACACTTTGTTTCAACAGTGTCCTAAAAAGTTTGATAAGACATCGAAAAACGTCGCATAAACTTATTACGACACTATTACATAGGAAAACTAAAGTGTTTGGTTCTATAGACTCAACTGTATAAAGTAATCTATTAGGACACTTAAACGCTTTTAGCGTCCTATAAATCCGATTTTGTTGTAATGATAGAACTATCAATTTAAAAAAACATCTAAATTATTTTAAATATAATTACTTTTTATTTGAACAAATGATCAAAATAGGTATTGTAATAACCCAAAAAAAAAATAATAATAAATAAATAAATAAATTGAATGCAATTTAATGACGGGAAACTCAATAGTCATGAAACCTACGACCATTTATTATGGCTTATCGTTTCATATTCCGTGAAACCGCCGATGACTTAGTATATATATATGGGGAGGTCTTCAAGCATAGAGATGACAAATTCTCGGGAAAGGAAACTCTTATAAGAGAGGTGAAAGATGAGGATGATTTGGTGAAGCGCAACAAGTTTGATGCGTTTTTGGGAGTTTGTAGCTTTATGTGTAGTTTGGGGTTAAGAGGAGAACTATTGTGAGAAAATGCTACGGTGGACGTTGTATTGAGAGTTGACGGTGCTCTACATCGTAGTTAGTTTGACACCAATCGGGGAGACGCTAGCTACTTCAAAGATCGGTTTGGGCTACGCCATGTATTGTGAGTTACACGTGATTTATTTCTAAAATGATTGCATGCCTTATTTTTGATATGCTATATATGCGTGAAAAGTTCGATATTTTATAATATGTGTTTTGAACTTGTATGTCAATGGGGATGTACTACGGTATGATTTTGTAAAGACGAGCATGCTTTGTGAGCTTGTCTAAGCCGTAAGTGCGGACATGCTGTGTGAGTTCGCCAGGTAATRMTRTGTRAGGTAGACATCTCCCATGACGTCGTTGCTTTGTGATGTAGACACGCACTATAATATATTTATATTGTGAAACGTGTTATTCTCATCAAGGCATACTAATTTTATGAAGCTTCGTGAAAATTGTTTATTATAAAAGTTGTTGTTCATGCATGAAAACCGTGGATTCACTGGGCCTAAGGCTCACCCAAAACTCTTTTAAACTTTTTCACCCAGGCGACTATTAGACTGGAAAGAAAAGTTGGATAAAGAGATAAATAAGGATTAGCATCAAAGAAGGATATGTGCAGATCAAGACGTTATTATATAGAGCAAAGTTATGCTCCTCAAGATTGTAAGTTTAGATGATGATATAAATTGTAAGATTATAAATTTTATTTCCGCTGTAATGTAAGTGTTTGATCTTGGGATACTAGTTTTGATATATTTAAGTATTTGAAATTTTGGGATGTTATAGGTATTTTATTCTTTCCAAAATTTCAATTACAAGTATACTCATATAATATTTTATTATATTATATAACTTTTAGCTTTTCAACTACCTACTAGCTTATGAACTAGTTTTTGTAAAATATGGATGGTTAATCGGCTAATTTTTCAACTACTAAATAGCTCATCAATTAATAACTAGTTCTTAAGTCATCGTCTTATCAAAAAACAGTTAGCTTATTAGCTAATTTAACAAACATAACCCTATAGCTTTTGTGTTAACGGTTTGCATATTATTAAGTTGATTTATTATTATATTAAACTGATTTAAATTTTTTAACCTAAACTCGTTTAAATCCTTACAGAATTTAAAGTTCTGGTGTATGCAAAAATGTCTAACAATGAAAAATAATGACCCAATTTCAAATCAAAAGGGAGTTCTTCAATTATTGATTAACTAGTCGGCAACGTGGCTAATTTTCTAGCCTTCAAGGAGGATATTAATTAAACATTTTTTAAGCGGCAACCAATATATAGAGAGAGAGGGGTTGGTTATTATATAATTCTTGATATCTGTGTAACCAATACAACATAATCTCAATTGTCCATTTCATTTGATTAATATGTTATTTTATAGAAGTTTTAATTGTTTCATAATATAAAATATTGATCATAATTAATGAACCATATTCATCTTTCATAAATATTCAAATCATAATAAATGAACTCTCATCATTTCCATAAATATCTCAATTTATTGAGTTGTATTGGTTGTACAAATAGTATTTAAAACAAACTATATATATATATATAAAAGAACACACGAGGTGTAAAAAGGGAAAAAAAACAAACGAAACAAAGAAGAAGAAAACAAAAACGAAACAGGAAGGAAGGAAGGAAAAAGTAAAAACTATGTATTGAATATTTTATGATTAGGAAACAAGTTTAAGCAATCCAAATTTTAACAATGTACTAGTTGTGTATCTGCACAATGCGGTGGAAACTATGAATTTTAACGATTTTGAAGTTCCACTGTTTTTATAAGATAAGATTTAATGATGATATATGTTACACTTGGTCTTTACAGACTATCGATGAAAAAAATTGTATAACAATTTAAAATCCAATATATTTAAAATCCAACATATTTAAACGACTCCACAAATGTGTTCGATTTACACCAAGAGCAAAGAACCAAGAAACTTGAGTTTTAAGATAAACACTCAAAACCAATAAAAAAAACTACAAATTTGATAGATCATAAACCATGAAAGACCAAAAAAGATGGGTTTTAGAATGAAATTTCGACTGCTTACCCTCTTTCTTGTCTAGAAACTCAGATTAAGGTTGAATTAATACATGTATATATATATATTTCAAAAAAACCCAAGAGCATATTAATTCAGCCTAACCCCAAAATATATAGTATATATATAAATAAATAACTATAAAAATATAAATCGTAAATATTTAAAATATTTTTTTACAGTATATATAATATACAATAATATAATTAAGTCAAAAACTATTCAATATTGGACTCATTTCGAAGGTATTAACGAGACGATTATAATGGTGTAATTTGTTAAAATAAAAATGTATTTTTTAAACATATTTTAATTGATATACGATTATGCATGTTAATTTGATAAATGTTTAAAATGAAACATTTAAAAGTAAAAGACGTAAAGTAAATTAATTAACTAATTATAGGGGTATAAAATGTAAATTCAAAATTATAATTTAAAAAAATCGGTTGTGAAAGGGTGAATGTATGTGAGAAGAGGAAGTGGTGAAAAAGTAAAAAAAATATAAAGGTTATCTTGGTCATTTAGTATTTTAAGATTTTAAGACTTTTGTTAAATTTGCTTAATAAGATAGTATAGATTATTATTAATCATTAGTATTAGCTGTGTTTTTCGGTCGATTAAATCAGTTTTTAGGTTACTTAATTAGTTTTTCAAAAAAATTTAAATTATCAGATAACTAGACCAAATAAAATTCGGTTTAATCCATTTTTTATTATTCGGTTTGATAAGTGAAATAACAAAATGAAAAGATTTGGACATTTGTCTTCAACAATTTTCCCAAATACAAATCACATTCTAATTAACTTATAGTTCTATCACAGTTAACAATTTAAGTAGTATACAGAAAATACTATATGAAAAAGCATTCTCTCTTTAATTATAAACTCATCATATATCAAATAAAAAATATATTATCTAGTAAAAAAGTATCTGACAATAAATAAATAAAATTATCTAACAAATGATATACAAAGTGATAATAGTATATAAAATTAAAATATAATATATTATTTAATTTAGGAGTGTTTGGGATTGCTTATTTGAAACAACTTATACTTTTCTACAAAAGCACTTATCAACTTATTATAAGTCAGAAGAGTTTAACTTCAGAAACTTCTTATCACCTGTTTGGCACCGTTATAAGTTGTTTATTCAAACACACAAAAGTGCTTATTACTGGTGTTACACCGGAATAAATCAATAACTTATTTTTATAAGCAATCCCAAACACCCCTTTAATCTAGATAGTAAAAATTAACTAAACCCCATATCTAAAAAGGAATATTTATTTGGTTAAATAAACCATTTCACCCAAGTACCGAATAACACATTGTTTGATTGGAATATAGTTTGATTTAGATGAGTTATTCTATTTCAATTATTTTTGACATTTAAGTAGTAGTCAGGTCATTGAAATTAATTATAATGAAAAAATTGATATTTTGTTGAATCGACCTGCCATATGAAAATATAATATCGTATGCAACATCTTTATAATATTTTTGAAGCTAATTATAGTGAAAAAACAAATATTTTATTTAGTCAGCATGTCATGAAAATATAATGTCTTAATGGAGCATACATCTTTATGATATTTTTGTTGGACTCTAAAAATAACAGTTAGGTTAATTCCAAATAACTTTAAGAAAACCTGATTAACGAATTAAGGGGTTGTTTGTTTACCTCTTAATAGTTACATTAAGAAACAACCTCTGAATCGTTAAGAGGTAAATCTTGTTTGGCAAAAAAAAGTTTGTCTCTTAATGATTCTAAAACCCTCTGAATGATTTTATATTATGGATTTTCCTTAACCATTAAAAGCCCTAATGTCATTATACACAATTACCAAACAATTATATATCATTTTGTATTATATTATGAGAACCTCTTAATCATTCGATACCAAACCATTTAACATTTATCAAACAGCTCTAAGAGAAAATAACCATAAAACCTAGTCTCTGTTTGCTTGTTGAAGCTTCCTAAAAAGCATCTTTTATGGTATAATGTTTATTGGAGTATTTATTAGACTTGATCAATGTATAGTAAATCTATTTTAATTATTTGGTTACTGTATTTAATAAATTACTAAACAATTCTATAAATAATAACTTATTAAAATATATCTCCTTCATGTTATAACCACAATTTTATTATACATTAAACTAATTTATCATAACAACATAATTTATCATGCGATTAGATTATATAATGACAATATAATTTTGTCGCAAGAATATATATATATATATATATATATATTTTCAACTTTTGAAATGTGATTTTTATATAATAACTTTTTAAATATGACTTATTTCTTTTTTGTTAATATTGGTGATTTTATGTCATAGATCATTTTAGTGTGATTGTAATTACTTGAGATCGATTAGGTAATACATCAAACATAAGTGAATTAGATCATGGCGGCGGTCAAGAGCGTTGCGCCTTTAGCAGGGTCCAAGGGACAAAACCTCTGGAGGTGGTCCTCCAGGATTCGGTGCAGCTCCCCGAAATCCTACGAATTTTATGAAGTAATGTACTTGTAAATTTTAAGTTTCGGGACATTTTGTACGAATTTTAAAAGATTGGGAACCAATTTGAAATGATGCACAAACTTGGTGAAATTCTTAATTAAGTAAAGTTCAAAGCGCGTAGATTCAGATCCTCTGAGCCTTCTACTTAGATCTCTAAATTTTCAATCAAATTTCGTAAGTGACAAGGGTCAGAGTCTTTGGGCCTTTGGGGCCCACGGACTTTCAAAGCTCTGAACTCCTTTTGACGTGTTGCTTTTGACTCAGGATCTTTGAGTTAGTTGTAAATGTTCTCTAATTTTATCCATTTAAAAGTTATAACTATTGTGCACTTATCTCTCAATCATCTAACAGTCTGTAACCGTCGATCTCTTATATAAATATGTAAACGTGAATATGGGCGTATATAATAACTCAATCTTACAACCTTTAAGCTTAGAGCTTATATTTGGGTTATCCCAATATGAAATTCGTGATACACAAGGCTAATAAGAGACAGATTACTATATTTGAAAAACGTATTTTCCACAATTCAAATACCAGTCAGCAAATCATCTTCAATCCCTAAATCTCCAACAATTAGCATATACATAACTTATTTCTACTAATAACAAATTTTTGGCATGAGATTCGTTTTTATGGTAAACGTGCTTTTTAAATATGTCCATTTTTTACAATATTTTTTTTAACAATCCAACTAATTTTCAATCATTACAAGTATCAAGCCGGACACGGTTTGAACTCGTCTATATTTAATGAACAGAGTAAACCACAATTTTGGTCCTTGAGGTTTAGTGGATCGCTGAAAGTAGAACTCAAATTCCAATAAATTAACTATAAGGGTGGTGTCTGATCGGTTTGAGCTTGACCTTCAAAGGTTAAAAGTGTCTGAAGGTCCTAGATTCAAATTCAAGGAGAAATAAAAATTTTCTTATGGCTATGGAGGTTCAAATGTGATATATATATTGTGTTCACAATATTTATATACTACAAGGTTATACAAAAATTGGTTCACAATGTGCTCACAATATTTATAAGTCACAACGATGTGAACATATTCATATCGTCCAAATAAACGATTATCAGAATGATCCTCAGTTTTTCATCTTTTGCAATTTTTCTTTGAACCCGTCCCTATATATATTATTTAATACTTTGTTTTCATTAATTTCTAATAGTTTATATAAGTATTATGTTTATGTATTAACTTTAAAATAATTTTTTTATTATTTTGATTACATTATAAAACTAAAATATTTTATGTTTGATAACTTCTAATAATTTGTATATTTATTATTTTTATTATTAACTTTAAAATTATTATTTGTGATTCTTCTGATTGAATTAAAAAAATAAAAATAAAATTATTATTTAATAACTTGAAAACAAAAATAAGACCTAAAAATGATCGGATGATTTTACCTTTGGTTTTAACAAAGATTAGACAAAGTTAGTGTTCAAGTCCCACTTTTAAAACAAAATACACACATAGAGGATTAAAACTCGATTTATTGAAATTTGGGTTTCATTTTCAAAGAATTCATTAAACCTCAAGGATGGAAATTGTAGTTTACTATGATGAAAATAGCTTTTTAAAAGTTTATATTTTTATAATTATAATATATTTAGATTTAATTTATTTGTTAATGACAAATTTAAAATATGGTTTATTTTTATATTATTTTTTGTTAAAAAGTAAATGTTTTTGGAAGGTATTTATTCTAATACTAGAAATATATTCGCACAATACAGCAAGATATATCTCGATTTTAATGTTTTATTTTATTTTTTGGTCTCTACCGATATTATAATATGGTTTATGTTGTTTGAGCAAGCAATAATGTTTTTTTAAATATAAATTTGAAGATATCATAAAAATTAAAAAAATATATAAAAGTTTTATTTTTTGTGCAATTAATTTTAATTTTTTTTATTATAATTTAGTTTAAGTTTAATGACGAAGTAATTTGTTTTTGGTTTAATAATATAATTTTTATAAAGATAATAACTAATTATTTTGTTAGATATCAATGATTATTTTAATTATATTTTAGATATATTTAAAATGAGAATTTTATTCCGTATTTGATTATATTTTTTCTACAATTAATTACACGAATTCAAATATGGAGCTTAATAAGTTGTACTTACGCACAATATACTTGTAATCTAGAATTTTAAGTAATATGCATCAACAAACAATACTTCATGTATAAAATATGATTTTTAAGAATTTTTGTCAATAACTTTATAATATAGTATAGATGTGAATACCTTTTCAGCACGAAATCTTTCAACACATAATTGATTATTTTAGAGTAAATTACGTTTTTCTTCTATGGTTTGTTAAAAATTATGGATTTCATCGCTGTGATTTTAAAATTCTGGTTTTTCATTCTTATAGATTGTAATTCATTTATATTTTCGTCTCTGAACCTAAAAACACTATTTTTAAGCATGGAGGACTGAAATAAAAATGAATTGTAAACCATAAAGACTAAAAGAAAATAAATTTTAAATCATAAAGACGAAAAAGGTAATAAGTTACAAACCATAGGGATGAAAATTGTAATTTCAAAACTATAAGAATGAAAACAAGAATTTTCAACAAACCACAAGGACTAAAAACATAATTTTACTCTTGATTTCAACGACCATAAGTTATCCAAACGTGTCTTAGCTAAAATTAATCTATACTATATTATAAAGCATTTGGCTAAAACTCTTAAAAACTCTTAAACTCTTAAAACTCTTAAACCCGTTCATCCCTAAACAATTTCATCCCTATCCGATTTCATCCCATAACTGAATTCGTATAACTAACTGCAGATAAACACAATCAAATACAGGATAAACATCTCATTTTAAATAT
>NC_037538.1:10376199-10389148 GCF_001531365.2 Cynara cardunculus var. scolymus | reverse complement strand
ATTCAATAATAAAAACATCATCGTTTTCTCAAAATCACATAAAGCCATATTATAACATCGACTGAGATAAAGAATAAAATGAAATATTAAAAACACGATATATCTCGCTGCATTGCGCGAGTACGCTTCTAGTATTAAAAATATTAATAGGTTTATAGGACATTTAGCGTTTTAATAATTTTTAGAACACTTTTAAAACAAATTATCATATTAACTATTTTATAGGACAATTTTGAAAGATGTTATACAAATCTATCTTGTTTTAGGACAATACACATTTTTAAACGCTGATATAGAAAATAACTAATACGACACTTATTTTAAAAAACATTCTAAAAACTAGTTACGACACCAAAAAGTGTCTTATAAACCTATTGTAACACTTTTTAAATACATTGATTGTTTGTTCGTTCCTACAAATAGATGTCCTATTAAGCATTTTATTAGGACGATTGCTAATCGATCGTTTTGACATAAAAAACAATCGTAGTATTGTTCACCGGTTCTAGTCTTTACGAAAATAGGCAATAGATAGGTATTTCGATCATATCCACCAAAAAACAAAAATACCTAACATCACTTGTGTGAATTGATCAAAACCAAAATAGGTAATTAATACGTGTAAAACACTACTAAAAAACTCGGCCATTAACAAATTCATCATTTTTGGTGGATCTTTACTTGAAAAGGGAAATAATAAAACATGTATACCACCTTTTCGTGATGGATTTGCTACGGACTCTTTTGTATATTAAATTTTTGTCCCTAAACCCGTAGCATAATATATTTGCTACCACCTGATTAGCTACGACTTGCTTACGACAGATTTCCTAGGTATTTGACTTTCAACTACGGATTCGGCCTTCATTGTTTCCTCTGTGTAAATAAGTGTATGAATTGAATTGAAGCAGTTTGGCATTATTCTAGCACCAATTTCCGTGTGAAATTGCTCGACTTCCAAGTAAACAACGTCATTCTAACGATTTATTGCAAGTTTAGACAGAAATCAATTTTACAAAACAATAGAAGGAATCGAAAAAATCGAAGCTATATTTGAAGAGAATCGAGAAGCCCAAGTCATTGGGGCAATCCTGGTGAAAGCCCAAGTCAAAAACCTGTTTAAGGCTGAAGAAGTTATTGAGTGAAGTCTAAACAAGGAAGAAAGCGTGTGAAATGCGATTCTGTTAAAGCATCATGGCCAAAAAGTGACCCGGGTGACTTTCATGCGAGTCTACCCGCATGGGGGTTGCATTGTCGTCTGTTTCGTCTTTTAAGCTGTTTTCAGCCATAGAAAAGGGAGGTTGTACTTATGTCGAATTAGGGCTCTAAGGAGGCAATTTTTAAGGGTTTTACATGGATTTTGAGAGGAAGAAAAGTGGAGAAACACCAAGGGATTGAAGGTCGTTGCTAGTTATCCATATTTGTGCGTAGAGATTCAGCACATCAAGGAGTTTTAACATACTTTTAGATCCATAGTAGAAAAGCGATGTCTATAACCATGATTTCCTTCTTGAATGTTTTATTTTCTACAAACCCCAATATGAACTAACCATGATATGTTGGGTGTTGAATGAATTTTGGGTTATTAAAGATATGAGCACATAAAGATTGTATTTCTATCAAGGTTTTCAATTTAATGAAACATATGGTTTGTTCTTAATACTGTTATTAGCCTAATCAACTGTCAAGATTTATTTGATTGGTTCATCAATAGTGTTTGGCACTCCGATTCGTCTTTTTCATAGAGAAATCAATCAACCGTCGGTATGATTTTCTTTGATAGAAAGAACTCTCTTTAACAGAATATATTATTTCACAGACCTGTTATCTGGAATCGTCTTTGAGAAAAGTGAGTTGAGATTAGAATTAGAAAAGATATTGGATAGGTATATACCAATTAAGCCTTAGTAATAAGTCGACAATCTTGCTTGAATATATCTTAGAATCTGTATGTTGAGATCGAGAGATAATACATACCTTTTCATAGATAAACCTGTTATAACTTAAGAAAGAATAGCGGATACGAGGGTGATTGTGTGTTCATTGATTGTCTAATTTGTTAAATCTATAATTCAAAGTGTTCTATGTCGAAACCCATTAGGATTCCAGCTCCCAATTACTTCTTCCGTAGAAATAGTTCAATCTTTATTTTCCTGTTAATCTTATAAATATTCATAAGGATTGCCAATATTTAACTTAATCAATCATTCAATTCAGACCATCCGATTAATAGTAGTTATGGTCATTGTGTTACTTAGTCCCTACTTTCTCTGGTTCGATACTCGTACTTACCGTACATATTACTTGATTCGACCTATACGCTTACAGTTGGATTTAAGGGGGAGTAAACCCACCTATCAGTCGTCATCGTTGCCTTTATGTAAATAAGTGTGTGAATTGAATTGAAGCAGTGGGCACATGTGTTGGGAATGTAAAAACGGCCAAGAAATTTCAAAACTATAGCAATTTATTAAATTGAAATACTAGCTAATTGAAGCAATATTCTTTGAATGTGCATGGGGCACTTCAATTGTAGTGATTGATTTTAAACACTAGAAATGTGTTCACCAATCGATTTGAAATCTTCGGGAAACGATTTGAAGCACTCAAACATGTAGTTTTGATGAGTATGTGAAACGATTTGAAATTACTTGATCAAATGCTATGGGAATAATTAGAAGATTCATTAACTTCAACTAAGATTCATTAAAGCCCAGTAACATAAGTTGTGACTTATTACATGTTTGTATGCAAGTGTACTGCATATATGCATATGTTGTCTATTGGGCTCGATATGACCGCTAAGACCTACTATGACTCAATAAGACCTACTAAGATCCATTATAGCCTAATAAGACTTTTTATTACTTATAAATGTCCAATAACACCAATGATGATTTATTAATTATTTGTATGCGCTTAACAAACAAAACACACATTATTAACAATACATTCACATATACACATACATACATACATACATACATACATACATACATACATATATATAACATAAAGGGTAAAATGGTAACTATGAGAATCAATGTGAGCCAATCATTTAAATAATTAATGTTATATCCTAAAATAACATAAAGGGTAAAATGGTAATGTTTATAATAATAAAACCCTAACCCTATTGTTCTTCCTTCTTTCATCGACTAACCCTCTTTTTCTATTGTTGCTTCTTCTTCTTCATCAAGCCGGCCGACGATTTGTAACGCCGCCCTCTCACTCCCACCGGAGATTGAAGAAGATAAAAAGTCTGACACCATTCTTCGTCGTCGGCGGCGCTAATCGAAATTCGGTTGGCGGTGGATTGATTTGTAACGCCGCCCTCTCACTTCCGCCTCCCTCAACTCCAATCTCCTGCTCAACAAGATACCATAGATTTACAGAATGGAATTCTCCATGCCGAGGAGAAAGATTATAAAACTGCCTACAGTTACTTCTTTGAAGCATTTGAAGCATTCAATGCTCTTGATGATCCCAGAGCAGTTTACAGTCTCAAATATATGCTGCTATGCAAAATCATGGTGAAGAAACTGTCTCATATGATATTGAACAAGAAGTTTGCTGGAACCCTGGATCAGGGCGTTGGGTGTCTCATCATCTTTGACGATCCAAAGGCAGATGCGATCTATCCTTCAACACTCGAGAGTATGATCACAGTGTAACATAGTGTATCACAGTGTATCACAATGTTCGGTTTCATTATTTTTGCTTGTTTTATCAAGGTGTATCACATGTTTTTATGATTTGAGTTGGTATCACAATGGTATCACAGTATATCACAATGAGTATCACATTGTGTATCTTTGTGATTAATTGGTACCTAACAGAATAATGTTGGCCGGAGGCCGGAGATTGGAGAGAGGAGAGATGAGTTTTTTAAAAATACCTAAAATGCCCTCTAATTATAATTTTAACTTAAAATATCATAATTACTAATTTCCTTATTTATCCGTTGATTTGTGGTTAAGATTGGTTCTCACAGTTACCACAAACTAATCAGTTCTCCCTTGAATGGGCCCCTATATATATATATATATATATATATATATATATATATATATATATATATATATATACGTGTGTGTGTATATAACACATACACACATCATATGCGGTTACCAAACAACAGACATATTATCAATATTTTCACATATACACATGCATATAAACATATATACAACACACAAACATATATATACAACAATAAATACATAGAAACAAACAATTGCCGTTAGTTACCAACACACTTACACATCATGTATACATATATATAACACGAACCGACAGATGTTATAACACATACACATGTATACATATAACATATACATATACACATGCGTACATATAACACATATAAATGAGAAAACACGAAAAATAAATAAATTTGTCGCTAATTTGTCACTAATTAACGAGGGATTAGCGACGGATTCCATGTATCCATCGCTAAGTAATGAGGGATCGATTAGAGCCATCTCTGAATGTCGTTGCCGATGCCCCTTTTCTAGTAGTGAACCTTTAACATGTTTGATTGATAAATATAATTTGTTGAATGTGATAATTTATCTGCCCCAAACCTTTCAGGTTTCCTATTGATTATTTCAGTATCATTAAAACTTTTAAATTTTAAAAGTTTTGTGCAACTTTTTCTACATGTGAAACGTTGGTGACAAGTGTTTATATATGTTGAAGGATTTCATTATATAAATTATTTATGTTACCATAATTAGTATGATGGCTTAACTATATATTTATATATGTAACTCTCGTTTGACAATTTTTTAGTGTTAATTCGTATTAGGGTTTGAAAGTGTTATAAAACAAATTATCTTTGATGATTGTAGTTGTAGAGGAGGAGAAACATACGAAAAGCAAATTAATTTACGAGAAGACGAAAAGGATATGATTGTTATATTGTTTGTATATCATTATCTGTTATTTCAATTTTTGTTTCGTTCCTATAACTCTCATTGTTGCTAGTAGTATATTTTAACTAATGAATTGATATTTTGTTTTATAAAATTTGAGAAATGTCATGATTTGGACTTGATGCCATGGAATTGGTTTGAAGACCGAACTTAAGGCATTTACCGCACAGATATGCACATACAATACCCCTCTCATCCTAGCCAAATCAATAAATTTTCTTTGATATCTTAGTTTTGAACTTTTTTATTTGAATGTGGATATTTTTATAATTTTGCATGTTTAGTTATTTATAATGTTATTTGCTTTTAAAGTATTTTCAATCATTTTTTTAATAAAAAATTCAGAATTACCGACATATCAATGACGGATAAATCCCCTGATAATATGATTTTAAAATAAATAATTCCTGAAAATAATTATTTAAATAATTAAATTTCCAACGGATTAATTAATGGCGCATTTTCTGCCGGTAATTTAATTTTAAAAATAAATAAATTTTTGAAAAAAATTAATTAAACTACTGATGATAATTTAATCTTAATTATTAATTTAATTAATTAGGTCAAGAAAGTAGAAAACGTTTAAAAGAAATTTCCGTGGCTGATATTTTCAGCAGCTTAAATCTGTCGAAAACGGTTAAATCCATCAAAAATCCACCGAAAATAGTATTTTCCGGCAATAAATTCCATCAAAAAAAGTGCAATGTTTTGTAGTGAATTATAAAAATCATCATAATCCACTGTTTCATAATGAATTATAAAAATCACAAAAAATCGTTCAATTGTTTATCAAAATACATTTGTATAATATGCTTTTGTAATCTATGGGATACATACTACAAATCTTTGTGAGACAACCCTACCTTAATTTTCTATCTAAAATAGATTAAACGTTGGACTTGGCAAAACTAATAGTTAAATGATTTTAATTAGAAACCTCTCACCGATATGTAGTTTCCGAAAACCTCCTTTAAAGCTTAAGAAGTTTTTCGAATTTCCGAACATACGTACTACTGGAATATATATCTATTTTTGTTTTTAGAAAAATTACAATTTTAAAATTAGTAATAATCGGCTCGTTTTTTAAAATAAGTCCTTAATTTAGATGTTTAACTATATATAATTGTAGGAGTGTTCTTTACTAAATTTAGCCCTAATGAGGTGAAAAGTTATGCTTATTTAATCAGAGGCTGAACTAGAAAACTAGGTAGAAATTGATCTTTAATCAACTTATTTTGTTCTGGACTCGTTTAGTTTAAAGATTGGCTAGCTTTCAATAAGTGACCGGTTCCATTGTTGAATCTACTCCTTAAGGTCAGTTTTTGCATGCAGTTTTTGCATGGATAAAGTAGCACTACCTGTCACAATTTTAGATAAACTAAATTAATGAAGCCCACGTTCATAGCATATCTATTATAATTTTTTATTCCTCTCGATTAGAAAATTATTAATAAGAAAAAACTATTCACGATGAATAGATCATCTTCATCTATAAATATCATTCGGCACTTGGGTAGTTTCACACCACAAAACTAGCTAGTGCTTGTTGATACTTCAAAAGTCTAGCTAGTTTTCAGTTCACATCCCAAAATGGCTTCAAGTGCTTTGAGAACTATGGCCTTTCTCCTCGCTCTCAACCTCCTCTTCTTCACTTTGGTAAGTTCACAGACATTGCCTGCAGAAGCAACTTGTCCTACAACCGGTCTGAAGTTTGGTGTGTGTGCCGGCTTCCTCAGTAACTTGCTGGGTGGCATCGTTGTAGGAACTCCACCATCGATACCTTGCTGCAACCTCATCTTTGGTCTTGTTGATCTCGAGGCAGCAGCATGCCTATGCAAGGCCATTAAAGCTAATCTCTTGGGTACTAACCTCGATGCATCGGCCTCGTTTAACTTGGTGTATAACAATTGTGGAAAAGAGGTCCCTTCAGGTTTCCAATGTGCATGAAAAAATAACTTCAGTTTCTACAAGTGTGTTTTCTGTTCTTCATTCTCGTCATCTCTTCTTTGATTCTGGTGTCTTTGGGATTAATTTGGAGTGCTATGCTTTGTTTTTTCCTTTTATGTTTTTATTTCAAGTGAGAGGTTCGCCACCTTCCCTTTTTCCATTGTAAGCTTGGTCCTTGGATCCTATCACATATAATTAATGTGATTAGGATTGTTTGATTCTAATTCAAGAATAAAGATGCATGTTGAGTTCTCGAGATTTGTTATCAGTCCCACCTTTGTCTTCCATTTTCTTTTCGGCAAAAAGAGATTATATTGACAAAGTCTTGTACTAAATGGAAGTTATATTTACCAAACAACATTTGGTAACAGTTCCGACATCAGCAAAATCTCAATATTGGAGCTTGTTCCTTCCAATAATACGTCTCATGACAAACGTGATATGCTCCACATACGTACAGTCCATTAAACCGATTCGTGTTTGATGACATTGGAAACCATACAGTACCAACGTTAACATGTTATGACATTGGCAACCTGATCGAGATCTATATATTGGAGAAGCAAAGAACAAGATAAGGAAACAAGGAACATTATGCATGGAGGTGTTGGCCGTTGAATTAGTGACAAAAAACCCTCCCTTTAAAATAACATTACAGGTTTTTTATAAGTATTTTGCATTAATTTTCTGAAATTTTTCTGTAAGTGATACATGTCATTACTAAATAGTGAAGTTTGTCGCTATTTGTGGTCCGTTATCATCCCTATTTGGACTTTCAGCTTCAAGCTTCTAGAAACATAACTTCATTGACATCTTATATCCCCCGTTTCTTGTAGCGCATCCCCATTACGTTGTAGATCTAGTTCAACAAGTTTCCAGTCTTGTGATTGCAGGGAACAATCCTTTTCCAATGGGGCTTTCTTGCAGATGTAGAGGTGGTCTGTGGCAATGGGGACGGTTGTTTCTTGGAGAGTCCAAAGATCCATTTGTCGAAACGGAAGATCCGGGAAGGATGTTGGTTTCTCGATGAGGATGATCTACCACTATATGATAATAAAAGAAATAGAAAAACCTCAACATTAAATTTCTTTTTTTAAGTATATAATATTTTTAACAATGTTGTTATGTATATATCGAGGACGCTACTATTCATTTCTTTTATCATTTTACTTGCTGATAAGGAAAGGGTAGCACAAGGCCGAGCAAGAAGCTTTGACGACAAGGACAAACCATTCTAGTCCAGAGACGAAGTTGTAGCCCTTTGAGGACTTGATTTTGTAGATTTGGAACCTCCATACCCGTTCTTGTACCGGACGCCATCCTCGTCTTCAACCCCTGTTAAGAATTGTTTGGCTAAAATAAAATAGAAGTTCGAATGGTTGTCCCATATCGGTAACAATGAAAGGTGAAAAGGTGATTCCATGCCTATAAAAAGGGGTCCAAAGCTTGGGTTTCAAATCATCCCTATAAAATACATTTTAAGTATTTTATCTTTCTTTCTTGTTCTCTTGTTTTAAAGAGTAGAAAGGTGTAAGTTAAATCTACGAGAATGTGGGTATTATTAGGGGGAGTTTGAGAGACTAGAACTATGTGATTATAACAATTTCTCATATAGTGGATATTCTCTGGTTTTGGAGTTTCCACGTAAATTCGTCCTTTTTTTTTCTCTATAATTGTTAATTGCTTGGGTTATCGGGAAACATTGATGCCACTTTCCCAACAAGTGGTATCAAAGCTCTAGGTTGGAGGAGGTCTTGGTTTGAGGGTTCTTAGTATGCTTTGTGATTCCAGTTTTGTCTAATCTTCCACATCATAAAAGAACTATCTCTTGGTCGTATTGGAGGAGGTCTTCGTTAGAGGGTTCTTAATATGCTATGTTGTTGCGGTTTTGTCTGGCCTTCCACATTAGAAAAGAAATTCTCTAGGTTACTTTGTGTGAGATAGAATTGTGTGTGGTAGGAGTACGTGCATAATAGGAAACTTTTCCTAGTTGTGTTACTCATAGGCTACAGTACTCTTCTAGTATACAATATTCCTTTTTGAGTCGTTGATATGATATCAAAATTTTTAAGTGCTATGAGGTTCAATGAGGAGAAATTTATGGAAGGATCAACTTTGGCTTATGGAAAGTTCAAGTCAAAGATGTCTTGGTTCAATCCGGGTTACCTAAGGCATTGAGGGGAAAACCAACTTCGAGCATTGAATCAAGCGGTACCAGTAAAAACAAGGAAGAATGGGATGATTTAGATTTGAGAGCGACAAATACTATTCATCTGTGTCTAGGAAAGAATGTTCTTGCAAACGTGCATAGGATATTAACGGCCAAGGAGCTTTGGGAGAAGCTTGAGCAATTATATCGGGGCAAAGACGTCTCAAATGGATTGTTTCTTAAGGAACAATTTCATAATTTACATATGGATGGAGGTATAAAAAATTTAGATCATCTAAGTGTTCTTAACAATGTTGTTTCAGAACTAGTAGCTATCAGAGTTGAGGTAGAAAATGAAGATGAAACATTGAGGCTCATATTATCTTTTCCATCTTCCTTTGAGCACATGAAACCTCTTCTGATGTTTGGGCACATGAAACCTTTGAGCACATGAAACCTCTTCTGATGTTTTGTAGATATTACTAGCAAACTCCTATCCAAGAAGAAAAAATTGGAAGGTAGCAATTTGACTTTATCCAGAAGGTACGGTTTTGGTGACCAGGCAAGGGAAGAAGAAGAACATCGAGGAGAATCTAACATGCCGGAAAGTGTGGACATTCTAGCAATTCTCTAACTGGAGTGGGTTCAGTAAAAGACTCCAATTTAGATGCTAATGATGTCTCGATTCTCATGGGAAACAATGAGTTTCTTTAAGATATGGGAGAATACATCCTCATGGTATGTACACTTTACCATGGAAAGGGATGTGTCTCGATTAGCGCTTCCACATATTTACATACATGCATTGGTTTGGCATGGATGCAAGGTGTGTGGTGGGATTGATGTCGATGGCCGATGAACTTCCGAGTAAACCAAACGAGGAAGTTGCACCATAAATTTTCAGCAAGTTCTTCGACATGTGTCGTGGTAAAATTCTTAGAATGGATTATTCTAAGTGGTGATACTCTTTTATGGTGGAGTTTGATAGTTCTCTGATTTGAGAATTATGATTATTAGTATAGACAACAGTTGTCGGTGTTGCAGTAAAGACTTTCTTTTATATTAGCCAAGATGGACACTACTAAACAAAAGACTTTTAGCTGGGGAGTTTTTCCTGGGAAATTCGTAGCTAAAGGTGATTCGTCACAAAATTGTCACAAAAGTTTGTAGGTAATTCAAATCAATGATAGAATTAACCAGACATTTTCTAGTTGTTACGTGGATATTTTCTTGAAAAACATCGGATTCTACCAATGGAAATTTCCCTAGGTAATATTTGTGGGTAAAATCCATTTATTTTGTAGTTGGAGTTTGTTGAAAATTGTTTGGCTAAAACAAAATAAAGGTTCGGACGTTTGTCTCATATCGGTGGAGCAATGAATGCTGAAAAGGATTTTCATGCCTATAAAAAAGGATCGAAAGCTTAGGTTTCACATGGTCAAAAAAAATATGAATATTTTTTTTTCTTTCTTGTTCTCGTGTTTTGAAGACTAGAAAGGTTTGAGTTAAATCTTTAAAAGTGTGGGTATTATTGGTAAAAGCTTAAGATATTAGAACTGTATGATTGTAACAATTTTTCACATAGTGGATTTTCTCTCAAAGACCCGTAATTTTTCTCTGATTTTAAAGTTTCCACGTAAATTCATCTTCTTCTTCCTCTATAATTGTTCATTGCTTGTATTGTAGAGAAACATTGAGGACAATTTCCCAAAACTCCATCCCTTCCCATATCTCCTCCCCTAGTTAGTTAGCAAGTGTAGTTTGACCGAAACGTTTTGATCCAATCTATATATATTAAAGAATAAACCACATGCAATGATGTGGCCTCTTCTCAAAATAAGAAAACACTTTATCTTTTTTCTCTTTTTCTCAAGTTTTTCCTACCTCAATATTTTTTTTGATATTTGATATTCACATTTAAGATCATTTAATTAGGTTGTTTCAACCTATTCATGTTCCATCTAATAATTTCTCCTTTAACTCTCATTATTTCTTTCTATTTGGTTATAAATGTTCATCTTCTTTTGATAGTATACCTCTATAATAATCTTTCTATTAATCTCTCAATTTTTCTTCTCTATTCATTGATAATTTTGTGGTACACCTTTATGATAATCTCTCAATTCTTCCTCTCTATTCATGTATAATTTTGTGGTACACCTCTATGATAATCTCTCTAGTAATCTCTCAATTTTTCCTCTCTATTCAGTTATAAATTTGTGAATGCGATTTGCATTTTTGTTTATTTGAGGTGTCATTCAATAAGACAAATCATGGTATGAGTTTTTGCTTATGTAAGTATAATATTTCTTTTTTTAGTCGAAGATATTCACATTATAGTTGGAATTATGTAGGCATATGGATTTTTTTGTGTGTGAATAAAGTGGCATATGAATCATGGAAGAAACAATTTAACATTGTTTAAGCATAATATCTCTCTTAATCTCTCAATTCTTCCTCTCTATTCAGTTTTTTTGGAGATGATTTGTATTTTTGTTTATTTGAGACGTCATTCAAGAAGAGAAATATGATATGGGTTTTTGTTAATATAAGTATATTATTTTTGTCTTTTAATTGGAGACATTCACACTAAAATTAGAATTATGCAAGCATATGAATCTCTCTATTAATCTCTCAATTCTTTCTCACTATTCAGTTATAATTTTGTGGAGGCGATTTGAATTTTTGTTGATTTGAGGCGTCATTCAATAAATCAAATCATGGTATGAGTTTGTGCTTATGTAAGTATAATATTTCGTCTTTTAGTTGGAGAATTTACACTAAAGTTGGAATTATGTAGGGATATGATTTTTTTTTGGATAAAGTGACATGAATCTTTGATGAAATAAGGTAACATTGTTTAGCATAATAATCTCTCTTAATCTCTCAGTTCTTCTTCTTTATTCAGTTGTTGTGGATGTGATTTGTTTTTTTGTTTTTTTTTTTTGATTTGAGGCATCATTCAAGAAAACAAATATGATATGGGTTTTTGTTGATGTTGATCAGTCTATTGTGATTTTTTCTTCTTCTTTAACATTGAGCTTGAAAATTATTTTCTAATATTTTTAATTCTTAAAAAAGAAACCAAACATAATGAAGTGTTATCCTCTAAACATTATAAACCCATATTTTTTTCTTAGATTTTTTTATTTTTAAAATATTTAATATATGTAAAAAAAACTTTTTCATTCATATATTTAAAATATGAAATTCATCAGGATAAGGTTGTTTTATCCAAGAATAAAAATGAAAATGTTGAAGGTTAAACTTTTTAAAATTACCAAAACAACATTATCCTGATAAATTTAATGTTTTAAATATAGAGATGAAAAATTCAGGTTTACTACCATAGTACTAATTTAGGTATTATTTTTCCTCTCTATCACTTGATGTATTCATTTTTCAAACCTTTTTTATTCAACAATTTATTTTTTCAGGTAATCTTTTATTTTCTCTGTTCATCAATTGATTTGTTCTTTCATTTTATAAACTTTATTATTCAATAAAATCAATTTTCGGGTTTACTCTGAGAATACTAATTTAAGTATTATTCTTGACTTTTGTTGGGATTTTAGAGTTTTTTTTTTCTATATTTTTCTTATGTTTTTTCAATGAAATTTTGGATTTGTTCTTGACAGCATAGAGTTTTAATGGCTACAACGGTTCGATAATTGAATTTTGAATATATGTATCAAAAAATATATGATATAATCTCAACAAACTTCAATATGCTCTTTTTCAATTGTTCTTTTTCTTCTAGATTAATACAAGAAGATTAATGTTACATTCTTTTTCGACTTTTGTTAGAATTTTAGAGTTCTTTTTTATTTTTATATTTTATATTTTTCCTAAATTTTAAATTTTACTAATCATTTCATTTACATGACACTTGAATATAATAATATATATGTTTTTA
>NC_037538.1:10373603-10374789 GCF_001531365.2 Cynara cardunculus var. scolymus | reverse complement strand
TTTCACATTTTTTTTATGATTTTGAACCAATTACAAAATTTGATATAATAAAAGATTGATATATAAGACTTATTAATTATATATATATATATATATATATATTAAAAGAACAACCAATAATGATAAGTTAAATTCATATATCAAAGGTAATATTGATTCTTATTAGTTTAGTATATAAATGTGATCATCGACTCATTTAGCTAACTTCAATAAATTTTTTAAAAATTTTTATTGTCATCGCGCAACGCACGATGTCAAACACTAGTTTTATTAATTAGAATTTTTTCACTTAATGCATTATATACAAAGGAAATGTGTATTTTACATAGGAATGTACGAATATTTTGAAAAAGGACAAATATTACCGACTATTATCCATCGATAATTGGCACAATTAGAAATCCATTGGCATAATATTCCCGTTTCAATGATCCAATGTTATTTGGTGTATATATATCTTTCGGAAAATGTCTCCATCTGAATTGCTTTGGTAACGATTATCGTTGGAATTCCATTGGTGATAATGACTGTCGCAATAGTGTCTACTGCAAAACCATC
Source organism: Cynara cardunculus var. scolymus (assembly GCF_001531365.2). Classification (NCBI taxonomy): domain Eukaryota; kingdom Viridiplantae; phylum Streptophyta; class Magnoliopsida; order Asterales; family Asteraceae; genus Cynara; species Cynara cardunculus. Next base: position 10,374,231 of record NC_037538.1, on the reverse strand, counting down.
GGTGACTTCCTGTCATGGATCTGTTGGTGATCTCAGGACCATCGGAAATACGCCATCCATCTTTGCCGCGGAGGTCTGTCCGTGACGGCTGTCGGATACCTGTAGACGAAGCTCTTCTGATGAATGATGAATGAGCGATGGATATTGATGGAATTGAGGTGGCTATGCCCGTCACTGAAAGTTGCTAGTTTTGTAGTGTGAATTGATAAAGGAAAATATAAAAGTAAAATCTAAATTAGCTAGTCGATTGATAAAAAAAAAAACACCATGACCATCGCCGCATTAGTGCCACGTAGGTGGGTGACCTGAAAAAATAAATCACTTTTACCGGCTTGACGAGTTAACTATACCAAAAATGAGAAAAGTAAGAAAGTTTGATGGTATTCAAAATTCTGTTTAGTTTATATATTTATTAAAGTTTGTAATTTAAAATAAAAAGCGGACAAAAAGTTCATCCTGAATCTATGTATTTTGCGCGTTTCTTAAATGGCAACTAAAAATATATAATTATAGAAAGGTACACATGATGTTTAAAAGAAGGGAAAGAAAGAAGAGGAAAGAAAAACAAAACCAAAAGGACGAAAAAGATATATATATATATATATATATATATATATATATATATATA
>NC_037538.1:10360281-10370823 GCF_001531365.2 Cynara cardunculus var. scolymus | reverse complement strand
TAATATTGGTTCTCACAGTTACCACAAACAACTCAGTTCTCCCTTGAATAGGCCCATATATATATATAGGGAAGGGTTCAAACGAGAACACTTTCATTTTACGAGAATGCGAGTACACCATTTTACTATAGACAATCACATGTAATACTATTATTCCATCATATATGATACTAAATCAGAGACGCAGGTGATTTTCGATGCAAACTTGGTTGCGGGTCAAGTCGACCTTACACCACTAAGCCCCTCACAAGTATTATTTCACATGTGATAAGGGTCTTGTTGATATGATACTGTAATGCATCAAGACCATCACATGTAATGCTAAATGATAGACGCAGACAACCTTTGGCGCGACCTAAGTCATAGAATACGTCATCTGCATATCACAGGGTCCCCTCACGCGTATTATCACATGTGATAAGGTGTTCTTGCGTTCTCGTAAAATGGAGTGTTCTCGTTTGAACCTTCACCTATATATATATATATATATATATATATATATATGTCCATTAACCGTGAGATCCAATGTGAACTACTTATTTGAGATATTTACGGATATTTTTTAAATAAGTTAAAAGGGTAATATAGTAATTTTATTTTTGACAACTAATTAAAATATTTAATTAAATTTTTTAGAAGAAATATTTAATTAAAATTAGTTACCTACTATATCAATTACCTAATATACATCGTATTCTAAAGACATTTACGAATCAAAGTGTATCATAGTGATAATGTTTACAATGTTTCACGTGTATCACAATGTATTTTCTTTGCTTTATGAATGTATCATATTATGCATTTTTGTTATTTTCATTGTCTTACAAAGGGTATCACATTGTGCATCTTGTATGTATATCTGGATATCACAGTGTGTATCTTGTGTTCAAATAAGGTTCATCGGAATATGGTTCGCGGAATAAGATTAGCCAGAGAGAGGAAATATGTGAGATGAGAGAAGTTATTTTATAAAACCCCTAAAATGCTCTTAATTAATATTTTAAGTTAAAATTACCAAAATTATTAATTTCCCAATTTAACATTTGATTTGTGGTTGAGATTCGATCTCACGGTTACCACAAACAAAACAATTCTCATTTGATTAGGCCCCAATATAATGTATATATGTAGATATATATATATATATATATATAGAGAGAGAGAGAGAGAGAAGGGTGAGTTATTATACAACCTTTTATATTTGTAAAACCAATACAACTCAATCTCAACCATCCATTTAATTTGATGAATATGTAATTTCATAAAAGTTTTGATTGTTTCATAATATAAAGTATTGATTATAATTAATGAACTCTACTAATCTTCCATAAATATTTAAATCATAATAAATGAACTTTCATCATTTCCATAAATATCTCATCTGATTGGGCTGCATTGGTTTGTACAAATGGACATGGTTGCATTTGAAATATAGTATGTATGTATGTATATATATGATTCTTCATTTTGATGATGACTATGGGTTTCGATTTTCCGCTGATGGATTAGGAATTTAGTATTTAGTTTTGGTTTTGATTATCAGTTGATTATGGTTCTTTATTTTGGAAATGGATATGAATTTCGATTTTCCAATGTTGATTGATATGAGGTTTGAGTTGTGGTATTTGATTGATGAGGAACATGGGTTTCGACTTTTGGTAGGTGTAAAGATGTGATGTGAGTTTTGATCGAAGATGTAGCCATGAAGGTGGAGACAAGAAGGTGAAGGTATGGAGATGGTGGAGAAGGTAGGGAATGAGGCTTTCCACATGGGTTTGGGTGATGCCCAACTAAGTAGATCGCTTAATGATTCCAGTTTTGATTCATGAAACCCAACACACACACATATATATATATATATATACATATATATTATATATATACTATCATTTATTCCTAAACACAAGCTAATTGTTTATTTATGTTTTTGGTTAAATGGGTGTCATGTTCTTTGCTCTCTATTTTGTGTTCCTTCATATTTAAAATTAAATATTTTCTAAAATCAAGTTAAGTTTTAAAAAGTGCAGTTAACTTGATTGGGTTCTAATATCCAGGCCTTAATTGATGGGACTAAAATCGATGGACTAGAAGCTTAAATGCTGCCTTTTCTTTTTTTAGAGATTTAACGAATGAAATACCTCCAAGAAAAATGGAACATTCATAAAATGATAGTAAAGAAGAAGTTTAAGGATTAATTAAGTCAATCATCATCGTAAAGTTGAGGACTCGTTTGGAACTTGACAAATTATGTTTGAAAGGAATTTTTTTTTTTTTTTTGGAACAGCAAATATTATAAAACCAAAAAAAAAACAACTAGCTAGCGCAAGCCGCTAGCGGATACAAATCGCCATCAACGGGCTACTACACCAAAGTTCCCAATCAAGTTGTTTACAATTTTTCGATCTAACCTTAAGCCACTTGAAAGAGAAGAGAACAATATATTTGAAGATCGCCTTCGGTATTTTGGCAGGTTTGTTATGAACCAGATCATTACGATTAGCCCAAATATGCCAAATGAACACCAAGAGAATCACCTCCATAGCCTCAGCCGCCTTCTTTCCTTTGAATGGGAACTTAGCCGCCGCTATGAACTCCGTCAAATTAGTAGCTTGAAAAGGAAATTCCGGCCACCAATTTTTTACAAGCGCGCCAATTTTTTTAGACGTGGAGCATCCAAAAAATAAATGATTTTCCGTTTCTGGTTGACAAAGACAGCACGGACACATATACGACTCCATACGAATACCTCTATTCATAAGATTACATCTAATGGACAGCCTAGATTTGGATAAGCGCCAAAAAAGCATATTAACTTTACCTGGAACTGATTTGTTCCACAACGTACACCTGTGATCCGATTGAAGGACCCGCTCCTCAATTTTTTCCTACACGTCTTAACCTTGAATACACCATCGTCAGAGAGAGACCAAACACGGTTGCCACTTGAATCCAATGACCAGAAGTTGGTAAAATGAAGACCCACTTTACTCAAAAGAGAGTTCCACTTCGTGATCGCACCCCATACCCCCGACTTCCTACTACCATCACGAAATAAACCGCCATCCACGCCATGGAAAGACTTGATGCAATTTTTCCGTAAACTATCCTCGTCAGTGAGGAATCTCGACCACCATTTCCCAATAAGACTCCAGTTAAGCGCCTTTAGACTGCCTATACCGATACCACCCTTATCCATCGAGTTACAAGTAACACTCCATCTAATCCAAGTAGTCTTCCTTCCATGTGTACCTCCACCCCATAAGAAGTTGTTCCTGATGCTCTCAAGAGWGTTAATCACACAATCGGGAGCCTTAAAGAGAGAAAGCAAATAAACTCCCAAACTACCTAGAACCGACTTGCAGGGGATCTTCCGGCCACCGAAGGAAAGAGCCTTAGCCTTCCAAGAAGAAAGTTTCTCATGAAACTTAGAAATCAACTTAGACCAATTACTACGCCTACTCATTTGAGCACCCACCGGGAGGCCCAAATACATGAAAGGTAACGACGCAGACTTACAAAACATTCTCCGAGCAAGGAAATCGGACTCCCTTACCGTAGTCCCAATACCATAAAGGCAACTTTTATGAAGATTAATTTTTAAGCCAGAAGATAAGAAAAAACACCTTAACAGACGAATAAGATTAGTCCCATTAGACAAAGACCAATCCCCCAGAAAGACAACATCATCAGCGAATTGGACAAGCTCTAAGACTGGGCCACCATGGGGAAGAGAAATGCCAGAGAAGAGGCCTTTAATCCGGGCTTCTAACATAACAACACGGAGCGCCTCCATAGCAACGATGAAGAGGAAAGGGGCAAGTGGGTCGCCTTGCCTCACCCCCTTTTCCATTAAGAATTCCTCCGATGGACTACCATTAACAAGAATAGAGACACTCGCATTTGAGAGTAACCCACGAATCCACTTCCTCCAAGTAAGACCAAACCCCATCTGGTTCATAACATCATCTAAAAAACCCCAGTTCAGGTTATCAAATGCTTTTTCAAAATCAGCTTTAAAAATCAGAACTTTCCGTTTCGACTTCTTCGCCCAGGAAGCTAATTCATTAACAATCAACGGGCCATCCAGAATACAACGACCTTTGATGAAGGCCGATTGCTCTATGCCAATAATCGACTCCAAAACTCCTTTCAGTCTTTCCGATAAAACCTTAGAAATGATCTTACAAACACAGCCAATTAAATTAATCGGTCTATAATCTTTGAAAGAGGTAGGATCACTTACTTTCGGGACTAGAGTGATGAACGAAGCATTACAACCCCTTCTTAAAACCGCATTATGTTCAAAGGATTTGACAGCCTTGAAAATATCATCACTGAGAATATCCCAAAAAATTTTAAAGAAAGCGAAAGAGTAACCATCAGGGCCCGGGGCTTTTTCGTTACCGCAACTTCAAACAGCCGCTTTAATTTCCTCCAAAGAAAACGGCATTTCAAGCAAACTCTTCTGTTGAGTCGATAATTTATTGAAAAGATCACTTTTGAATTTCGGTCGACAAGCCACATCTTCCGAGAACTTACGCTTAAAGAATTCATAGGCCGAAATTTTAATGCGAATCGGGTCTCTAATCTAGCTGCCGTTTTCGTTTATACCAAGAATGTTCGATTGGCTGTACTTACTTCTAAGAATCCCGTGAAAGAATCGAGTGTTCTCGTCACCTTCAAGGTCCCACCTCGCTTTCGCCTTTTGCTTAAGATCACAGAGCTCTGCTTCGTCAATTTCTAATACACGCTTCATTGCATCAGCTCTGGCCTGTACGTCTGCGTCCGTAAGAACTCTGTTCATGGCACGAGCATCGAAATCATCGATTTTTGTTCTAAGGGCAAATTTCTCAGCTTTTCTCGACTCCATTTTAGCTTTCCTCCAGGCCTTAATGCCAGATTTCAACTATTTTAAAGGATAAAAATCTCATGTCATGTTCTTTTCACCTTTCCCTCACGGAATCCCAGGGGGTTTCACTTCGGCAATCTTGATTAAGTGAACGGAATGTTGTTCCTTAAGTTCTTGACCCAATGCCAGATGATATTTCGGCTTGGGATGCATTTTCTACCGGGAAAACCTCGCTTATTCAATTCAAGAACTTGATTTCAATCTCAATAAGTTCTTATATCTCATTTATGTCCATCAATCAAATGAATACGTATGTTTAACGAAAGAATATTAACTTCAATAAAACAAATTTAAAATACATAAAATTCTAATCTATTTTAATTTCATTGGTTGGACAGAGATGAGATATATGATTTAGGGATAATAGATTTTTATCCATGAATATCTGCCCATTAATTATTTGAGAGGAATGAATGAATTCGGAGTCCAATCTCATTGTTTCAAGTTGAGGGCATTTATGAGAGCTTTTGTGAAAGGGTGGTGATTCACAAAGCAACCCAGAGGAGAAAAAAAAAACAAGTACATTCAATTGTTAAAATCACGTTTACACATATGACTACAGTAGCATAAGATGTTAATGAGTAGTTTGGCATTAAATAGTTGAATGAATTGACTCAGTTGTAACACCCCAATTAATTTTAATGCATGGTTTCTTTTTATACTTATACATTCTGAGGTCTCATTACTTGTTTCCAACCTTTACTTTATAATATTTTGATATCTAACATGGTATATGTGTTCAAAAAAATAAATTTAGTGTAAAGTTGATTATTTCATATGTATTGAGAACAATGTTTCGGACATAAATTCTTTTACAACCACAAATATAACTTTGCAAAATCACGATACCCTTAAAATCAACATTATATATATATATATATATATATATATATAGCTTCAACCTATCTCATAAAAAATCTTTTGATAGACGAATTTAATTTCTCACGTCTTTATCAATTCCCTGCAAAATGACTTTCTCGCTCTTACATGCATCAATACCCAACTTAACAATATTTTACTCTTATTATGGTAATGATAATGGTATATTATCAAGCACATTATATAACTAGAATAACTATTACCACATTATGTTTTATTGAAACAATTTCGTATAACATCCATATGAATCCTCAAACATGTATATATAACAATTTCACATTGCATGAACATGTAACACCATATTTGCATAACCATCATTTTGTAGAAAACATGTGTACCTCAGTTTGAAAACACGTACGAAATTCTCTTATATAGTCCCACTTTAATTTATGCTTAAAACATTTTTATCATCCATCAGTAAATACAATGGGTTTTAATCAGCAATCAGTGGATTAATTGGATTGACCCAAAGGCCAATACCATTACTAAATATTAAACAACTTGAATTGTGACGAATGCATCCACAAAATAATACTTAATCTCCCTTAATCATTTTTAACTAGATTACAAAATTATTCTTGTTGAATTCCCTGTTACAATAACTTTTTCAAAGAACTAGGCTTAATGTAACTGTTCAGATCATCACCTTACAACCTAATCAATATAATAAACTTGTTTGTTTATCATATACATACAATAGATAGCCACAACCGTAATAACGTCTCAAACAGATTCTCTAAAATGGAGAAATAAAAAGTCAAAAACTCAGGAAGAAAAAAAAATACCTTAATCTTCAACGGATTTTCTACTCTGAAGACCACAATTAATTATATTATTAAAATATTCAATATAACTCATTAAATATTATTTTTTTTCTCTCCTAAACATTTAGATTCAAACAATTTTATTGGTAGAATGAATAAAAAGTCATTTCCTCTCATAAGTAATTATTTTTGGAGAAATCTCCAAATTTAAAGAATTTCATCCCCTCTTTCTCTCTCTCTCTCTCTTACTTTCTTCATTTGAAAAAGGTTTAAGAGAATCAATTAAAACAAAAATACTCAAGATCTAGGTTTTGGCCATTACTGCTTAAATTTCATTAAATTGGATCTTAAAGTTCATAAAAATATGTACCAAGTAGGGCTGTCCTTGGGGTTGGACGCACGACCACTGACCACAAAAAATAAGGGCCTAAATTTTTTTAGTACATATAGTTATGGTTCAACAAAGTTGGTAAATAAAAGAGACAGTTGTTTTAGTATCTAATAGGACTCAAAAAGAATTTATGATTATATTAAATGCCTAACATTTATTAATTATTTACATTGAAGAAGAAAATATGTAAAAAAGTTAACTAATTAATCGTTCATTTTATAGTATTACTTATTGTTTTTGTAAGTTATTTATCTAGAACGAAAGTCTAAAATTATTTGCCTAAAAAACGTTAATATATTTTTCATCATACTAGGGACTCTTTTAAGCATGAATTCTAATTTTGTATTAGAATATAACATATCTATTGTTATTAACTAAAAAACTTCTACCTTTTGAAAAAATTTATTAGACATGCCAACTAACTTACATTTATATCTAGGATTTTGTAAGTAATCTTTCATACATTATTGAATCTTTATTACCTAATATTAAGGGTACGTTTTTATCTCTAAAACAAGAATAAGATCTCAAGTTATAACTAATATGAGTTTTGATTAATTTAAGATTATTTGATGGTTCCCAAAAGGTTTGTTTTAATTTTTCCTCTAAAAAAGCTCAAAAAGTTTAAAATAGTGACGAAAAACATTAACATGATGTGACATGAAACTCAATTGATTTATATTGATTTGTATATAGTGTTGTTCCATATAATCAACATTTTGACAAAAAATGATGTCCATTTATATATTAAAAACATATCATAGAATGTTTTTAATGGTCCAATCGTATTGACGATATTATGTAAAACTCATATGATAGATAATATTAATTTAAAAATAATTATTTGATTGATTTTGCATCTAACAAATATTCTAAAAATCAATTTTATATGAATGATTAATATTTTTTAAATTTAATGTTATTTTTTAAATGATAAAAACAATATATTGAAAAAAATTGTAATTATTAACGGAAGATTGATCTCTTCTCTCTATTGTTTTCATACCAACAACCCTATTGGCCTTTCTTCCTTCCCTTTTTTCTTTCTCTATAGTCTCAACGAAGGCTATCAGCCCTCTCTCCCTCTTTTTGTTGTCGGTGCAGTCGTCATTAGCCAAACCAGCCCTAAAGGCTATGAACCAAATATATATATTAATAGCCATTTGGGTGCTTGCCACTCATTTCATATTCCACGTAACTTTCATGTGGCTTATTAATTAGTTGCAATTTTCAAGTGACATAATTAATGCAATGCGTCATTTATTTTTTATGGTAATTATTTAGTAACTACAATCACAATGATGATATATTTGCAATCATCAAGTTATTTTCTTTCACGAACGCTATAAAAATCAGTTAAAGCAACATTTTTAACACGATGCACTTTCGTTTACTTTGTAAAAATATGGATATTATCGTGAAAAACCAATCATTTTAATTGATTTGATGGTTGTCTTACGATGTAGGACTGGATTAATCATACTAAATATGTTCATTATAAGATAGGGAAAACACACTTTCAAGGAGAAAAGTTATATTTCGGGTCTTTTTCCGAAAAGTGCATTGAATATTTAATTAAAATTACGCTCAATCTTATATGAAGTATCAACCAGATATCTTTTCGATTACTGGTCCTTGGCCTTGTAACTTCAATTCGTTGGTTTTTCTGTTAAGGAATTTTGAAGTTAGCTAGTTTTAGACATGTTTTTCATGCTTCTATTGATTCATATACGACACAGTAATTGCTAAATCTACGTTAGGAGACTCAAGTAAAACTACTTGCTATAAAGTTAACACTTTAGATTAACTTAATGAAGCCCACATGGATCTCTATAATTTTTTTATTGCTCCCGCGTGATTAGAAAATTGATGATAAGAAAAACATATTAAGGATGAGTTCATCAACATCTTCTTCTATAAATACCATTAGGCACTTGGGTAGTTTCACACCACAAAATTAACTGGCTAGTGCTTCTTGATACTTAAAAAGTATTAGCTAGTTTTCAGTTCACATCCCAAAATGGCTTCAAGTGCTTTAAGAACAACCGCCTTTCTCCTCACTCTCAACCTTCTCTTCTTCACTTTGGTAAGTTCACAGACAGCACCTGCAGAAGCAACATGCCCTACAAGCTCTCTGAAGTTTGGTGTGTGTGCCGGATTCCTCAATAACTTGCTGGGTGGCATCGAAGTAGGATCCCCACCAACGATACCTTGCTGCAACCTCCTCCTTGGCCTTGTTGAGTTTGAGGCAGCAGCATGCCTTTGCCAGGCCATTAAAATTAATCTCTTGGGTATTAACCTCGATGTACCCATCTCATTGAACTTGATGTTTAACAATTGTGGAAAGGAGGTCCCTTCTGGTTTCAAATGTGCATAGATAACTTCAGCTTCTGCAAGTATCTTTGTTGTTTTTCATTCACGTCCTCTCTTCTTTGATTATGGTGTGTGTGTTATTAATTCGGGGTGTTATGTTTGGTTATATTTGATTTTAAATGTCTGCCATCTTGGCTTGTACCCTTGTAACTTTAAATCCTATCACTACTAATATGTGATTAGGGTTTTTTTGTATTGTGATTTAAGAATAAAGATGCATGTTCTTGAGATTACTAGGTTTTCGTAACACCGTCTTCCTTTTTTCTTTCTGTTTTTTTTTTCTTTTTGCAATAAGAGAGATTTTTAAAGCCTGAAATCAATTAAGACCTCAATACTCATTACTCATTACTCATTACTCATTAGATATTACTCATTACTCATTACTCATTACTTAACTATGGATATCTAAAAGAAGGGTCGAGTTCACGTGAGACAAGACTGTTTTCGTGAGACACGATTTTTACACTTGAAACTTCACAACAAAATGTTATGAAGGTAAAAAAAAGTCGAATCTTCTCGGCAAAAATACTGTGAATGTTACTTTCACAGTGTTTTGCTATGAAACTTCAAGTGTAAAAATCGTGTCTCACGTGTCTCACGGAAACAATCTTGTCTCACATAATACCAAGTCGTTACAAGAATGTTACTAAATTACTTAACAAACGATACTTTCCAAAACGGTTGTTAATGCCGAAAAATACAATACACATAGTGGACCTACTAAAAACAGGAGTATCACTGACAGTAGAAATCGTCGGTGATTCATTAGTGACGGTGATTATCAATGGATTATAGATGGGAATAATCCCCCAGTGTCACAATATAGCAGGTAAGCTAACCGACCGCCTTTAATGACATATTTTTAATACCAATCAGTGAACAAAACCGTCGGTAATGCGACACTAAAACTATTCAAAAATCATGTTATATCAACGCTCTACCCATGGATTTTAGATGGGAAACTCGACCAGAGAGCACCATTGATAAAGCGTTACAGACGTTAAATTAAAGCATCAATCAATAATCTACCCCTTTTCACTAATCACTTTAATTTTTTTTATCTCTAGATTAGAGATGGCCAAATGGGCCCGGCGCGGCCCGTAACCGCCGGAGGACCGGAACCGGGACCGGAGAGGGACCGGAACCGGCCCGGGACCGGTTGTGGACCGTCGGTTATGAACCGGTTATGGATTTTAACGTTTTTTAGGACCGAGACCGGTTAAGAC
>NC_037538.1:10350671-10359866 GCF_001531365.2 Cynara cardunculus var. scolymus | reverse complement strand
GGTTATGGGACCGGAACCGGGACCGGATGGCTTAACCGGTTACCGGTAAGCTTGACCGGTTATGGAGGATTTCATCGGAACCGGGACCGGTTATGGAGGGACCGGTTATGAAACGTTTTTGTCTTGATCGGGACCGGCCGTAACCGGTTATGGCCCGGCCCGGGACCGATTTTTGGCTACCTCTACTCTAGATTACAAAAAATACCTCATTTTTTTAGAGAGGTGCCTCTCTAAAAATCGTCCTTTTGCAAGTTGCTCATAGGTTGACACATTTCCGACAAGAAGTGCATCGGCTGACAACTTTTTAAAATCACTCTAACTCTCTAAAAAGTGCATTTTTGCGAGTTCTTCATAGTGTGGCACGTGTCATTGAAAAGTGCATTTTTGTCTTTATCAGATGACAACATTCTAAAAAGTATTGTAGCTCATACAACCCTAGGATTTTGCGAGTTCATTTTTTTAGATTTTGCGTTACTTGTAAATTTGATATAAGATTAAAAAAAATAGAAGCATGAAATTGATTGGTCACTTTAAAAAATCTGTAAAGCTTCTCCTAATGAGTGTTTATTTCTTAAAATATGTATAGATTCTCTTTCGTAGGAACCAACAATGGTAGTGGATCTCATCATTGCCTTGTTCGGCAAGAAAAATCTGCTTCTGTAGCATCAGGTGAACCAGGAGCGGATCTCCGTGGGAGACGTCATATATCAACCAGGGACCAAAAACAGTGGTCCGAAACATGTTTCACCTGGCCTCGGATAACATAGGCTTCTCCGCAATCTTGCCAAAATGGTAATCCTCGCCTTAAGTGTAAGGTAAGCCTCATAGTACCTAGGACCCTGATAACATACTACGGTATAATATTAAACAAGTAAAATGAATGAACCAAAAAACAGTTAAACTAGAGAATAATTACAACAATGAACTATTATATCATTTTCAATTCTATATAAAAGAGAACTCTTATTTAGAGAGTTATGTATGCAACATAAAATAGAACCGCAGTTCAATATATGAACATGTATAATATATTGAGCGAAAAACAAAGAAAAACATAGTAAACGCTAATAAATACAACTTGCAAAATAAGAAGTTCTTATTTGCGAGTTCTATATTATACTCAATGAGTCATCAAACTCAAACATGTTAAATTCTTGTACAAGTTGTGAGATGAAAGAACAAACAAATCACAGATTAAACTAAAAAAGACAACTCATGAAGTAAAAACTTATTTTGCGAGTTCCATGTTTAACTCCAAAGGTCACCAAATTCAGATATGTTATTCCCGTACAAGTTGTGAGATGAAAGAACAAAAAACAAATATCAAACTGAAAAATACAGCTTGCAAAATAATTAATTTTTATTTTGCGAATTGTAAAATTAAGTCAAAAGTCACCAAATTCAAATATGTTATTCATGTACAAGTTCTGAGATAAAAGAACACAAGAAACAAGTAAAAACTCCAACTTACAAAATAAGTAACTCTTATTTTGCAAGTTGTAATCTTTCATCCAAACATGTTCAAACTTTAAATATTAACAGATCTATTAATACTGAGATGAAATATGTAAATAAAATACAGAAAACAACAATATTCAGAACTTGCAAAATGAGAGTGCGATACAAAAACGTTTTTTAAATGTATTTAATCAGGACAGATTAGATGTAATCTGACCTGGTTTTTGAATTCAAGAGAGCTCTAGAATTTAGATGGAGGAGAAATGTTTTATTCATCAAGTGACCATCCAGATGTTTCATATAAAATTTCAAAGTAAAAAAGCCCAAAAGATGACGAACCAAACATTAAAAATCCAAACGAAAATGAGAAAACTAATAAAAAAAAAGACAATAATGCCTTAAATAATGTAAAAATGGTGTTTTATGGGCTTGGAAATCCTATAGGCTCCTTTCATGGCGTGCTCTTCTTTTTTAGCTTCGATTCGAGCGTATCATGGAATTAAACATAGAGTTATTCCTATCTTTTTGAAGGTCCTGTTATATATTGGACAATAAATTGACTAATAAATAAAATATAAAAGTTCATACCATATATTGTACTAGATGTCTTACAAAATAAAAGAACAAAAATTGTTTAAAATGACAAAATAACATGTGAAACTTAAACAAGATCATTCTTCTAAAAGATTTTGAAACCAAATCTTCATAATCAACGTTTTCCAATAATCCACTTTTAATAGCTATCAAGGCAAGTCCGTTAAGTATTTCTTGTGTCATTGTGGAGCGCAAATACGACTTCAACAGCTTCAACTTCAAGAAACTTATTACTGCAGATGCAACTGTTACATGAATAGTCAACAAAACTCTATAAGTAATAATGTGTTAGGAAAACATCCAACATGTCTCAAATACTCTAAAATATCAACAAACCCCATCTTTTTGGTAAATAATCTTGAAGTAACTTCAATTCCACATATAAATCGTTTCCATCAACATCAGATTGGTCGTGTTTCTTTAGTGTGATTTCAAAATTAGTACAAGAAGACTTCAAACACGCATTATTTAAAGAATGCAACTTATCAAAAGTAAATAAAAACCCAAACACACCTTCACATTCTTGGTATTGTTCAAATATCCTATTTAGTGAAGCAATTGCATGATCAACAACAAATAAGAAATAATTAACTTTAAATGACTCATTTCCAGATTGTCAAGTAATTTCAGATGCATCACTCGGATTATCATCAAAATATCGTTTTCTTCGAATTTTACGTCTTTGAGGAAATAATGGATCAATTGTCAATTCAGTGGCAATTTTCTTTGTTGATTCTATAGCATCTAAAAACCCGATTTTTCTATATCCCTCAAAAAATGAAATCCCCTTAACTTGTTCAATAGCAACATCAATTAGCAAAAAAAAATTACTATAAGTGCTTACTAACCAAATTTACGGCATATAATACTTCATACCAAACCACTATTGACATTAAAAACTCAAAATCACCAAGCTCATTTTTCGCTAAAGATTTTGCTTTATTTCATATTTTTGAGTCGTTATCAATTTCAGCTACTTGAAGTAAGCTTCTCTTATATCTAAAACTTGAAATCTTATAACTTTTACACTATCAATACGACTCTCTCAACGGGTCATTGACAATAATTTGAATATCCATCCTTTTACCTTATCTTTTAACACTTGCCATCGTGCATCAATATTAGTAGCAAAATCCACATTGGAGTCAATTTGATTTCCAACTAAATTCTCCAAATTAGGATTGTCATAACAAGCATCAACATGTTGATCATCAAGAGAACATTATGATTCTTTAGTGATATATTTTTCAAAAGATCCTCTTTCAGACATTATTATCTCTTCAATTCTTTTTTTTATTTGTATGTTTTTGGCATCCAGAATCATACTTTTTAACCCTAGAAGACATAATGAGACTGAAATAAGTAAAATACAATAAATGAACAAAACAACATGGCTTGAGGATTGAGGATGATATTGATTATTGTCTTCTTGGTTCTCCCAAGTTCCAAAGTCCCAAAGCTTTTGACTACACTGCAAAATCAAGTAAACAATATGAATTTTTGATTCGTGAAACTAAAGACTAAAGTCCTATACAGTAAACAGTATGTTAATTTTGATTTCCTAAATCCTAACCTAAACAATATGAATATAAACATAAGTTACATGATCTGAGTAAGGTATTTTCTAAATCAATGAACCTAAACAAGTAAATATCAAAATCTAATTTACACATAAACAACTCTTGTTTATGAGAAGACACAAAAAAACCTATTTTAAATTACTAGAAATGGAATTACCTGTCATTGTTCAAATCTGAAATCAAGAACCAAACGGTCCAAATCTGAAATGTGTTGGCAGTTGTATCAAGAAGTAAGACTGCAAGAACCAAGTGTCGGAACTCCAAATCAGTTGTTGAGTGTTAAGAACCAACGAATGAAACCTTAGATGTTTGGATGTGATGTGATGTCATGTTCATTCCCACTTGGTTTGGGGCGATTTGGGGAGTTTTTAAGGGATTGTTTTTGGGAGCTTTTTGAAGCAAAATGGAAGGTGTAGCATGGGGATTAAAGATCTTTCGGTGGAGAGTTCATATTCTTGGTGAGGTAAGTTTTGGGTGTTTTGATCTCCATTTTAGAAATCTTTGTGGATCTAAAATTTAATTGTGTTCATATTTGGTTTATTTATAAGTTTGGTTGTGACCTAGCTAGATAAGGTTTCTAAATATATTTGCTTGTGGATCTCAAATCTTTATCCTTGGAAGTTATAAATGGGTTTGGAAAATATGTTCTGTCAAAACTTTGTGGACGTCAAAAATGTCAATTTTGGAGTCTTAAGGTGTTTTTTTATATGTATCAAATATGATAAGACTTACATCTTTGGTACATTTGATTGTATAAATTTTGTAAAATACTTATATTTCGGGGTTTTGGACATTTTGAGATATGAAACATAAAAGTGTGATCTTTTGATAATGTATTGCATAAATGAAGATTATTTGATGTTAATATACTTTTAGGTGTTGTTTGGTTTTTAAGAGTTGTTGAAATCTAAAGTCTTATTTCACTTCTGATTAATAAGAGGTGGTGTTGAAGTCTGAAATCTGAATCAATAAGACTGTTTGTTTTTTGTAAATTGTGATGCTGAAGTCTAAAATCTGAATCAATAAGACTATTTGTTTTTGTAAATTGACAAACGTCTGAAGTCTTAAATCTGAATCAATAGTTTGTTTTTGTAAAATCAGATTTAAACATTTTGCAAAATTCTCTTGATTTTCATAAAATTTCCATTGCGAAATTCATCTCAACAATTGCTTAACAGCTGGAACACAATAAGAACCTTTTGGATACCTTTCAGACTTCCAATGTTATCGGGAATGTTATCGGTGAGTTTGTTTGTGAAAAGATCGATACTTTTGATAGATGATCGATAACCGATAGAAGTTCTTGTTTCACATTAATCTTCTATGTTAGCCTATACGTATATATATATATATAGAGAGAAAGAGAGAGAGAGAGAGAGAGAAAGAGGGGAGTTATTATGCAACCTTTTTACATTTGTACAACCACTACAACTCAATCTCAATCGTCCATTTAATTTGATGAATATGTGATTTCATAAAAGTTTTGATTGTTTCATAATATAAAGTATTGATCATAATTAATGAACTCTAGTCATCTTCCATAAATATTCAAATCATAATAAATAAACTCTCATCATTTCATAAGTATCTCAATTGATTGGGTTGCATTGGTTTTACAAATGTGATAGGTTGCATTTGAAACGTTCTCTCTCTATATATACATATATATATAGAGAGAGAGAGAGAGAGAGAGAGATCTAGAGAGAGAGAAGGTGAGCGTGCATTTCATATAGGTGATGAAAGGACGGTGGCATCCTTGTTGGAGAAAGAAGTAATAGGCTAAGAGAATCAAAGAAAATAAGAAATAAGAGGAATTAAGATATTAGTTTACATCTTATTTATTCAGTCCATATTAAGTGATAAGAAGCTCTGAAAATTTAAAAAAAAAACAGTTTGAATTACAAAACGTTTGAACGAATCAGACATAAATGATAATTAAGAGTTGAAAATGAAAAAACAAAGAAAGCCTTAGTGTATTTGGATTTATAAACCATTTGGAAAATGCATATTATTGTGTTACAAGACATTTTGGAAATATAAATGGTATTATTTTATTTGGAATATGATTTGTACCAACCAATGAAGAGTTTTGAATTAATCATACTTTTGGAGGATGAGCTTGCCTATTTTTATAAGCAAATGCATTCTATTGACTTATATTGGCTTTTGTTGAGTAGTCAAATAAGTTTTGGAATTTATTGATTTGATTTTGGTCCAACAGAAATTGGGGACTGTCTTATTTAAATTACTCAATATTGAGCTTTGGACATGAATTACATGTATTGCATATTTATTGGGATTGCATGTTTTGAGTACGTTGGTCATTTGAATTCATGTAACTTAGATTGCAATGCATTAGATCCATTGGCATATGAGTCAGTCATGTTTGATAAGTGAGCAGTCTTGATGTTCTCAGTTTGTCACCAATGCTCAAGTAAGCATCGTGGACTTCTCCGTGTTGCATAGTTGAACACTTATGAGTTAGACTCCAAGAGTGTAGGTATTGTGGTTTTGATGCTTTAACCTTGATGTATGAGGGTTAAATGTCATGTGTTGTCAAGTAGGAGGTTTGAGATTCTTATCTTGAATGCTAGTGAGCAGACACTAAAGGTCGAATGGGAATCTTGAGATTAGAACTCAACTACGAAATGTATGGGCACACTAAGACTAAATATTCTTGAGGTGGCACTTGGAGAAGTGGGCACTAACTATATCGTGGCCGAGAGGCGAAAATCGAAGGAGTAGACAATAAAGGTATTGAGGACTTGAGAAAATACTTGTTATAGTAGGGAAATCTTGAATTAAATTAATTGAAAATTTGAAATTAATAATTAAAATTTTAAATTGAAATTGAAATTAATATAATTAATAATTAATAATACTAATAATTATAATTAATTAATGATTCATAACTAGTTATTTATTAATAATTAATAATAATAAATGACCATTAATATTAATTAGGGTTATAATTCGAAAAATTGTCACAGCTCCTAAAACATTACCCCACTAGCATTTTAATAAGCTAGTTTATATCAATCAAAACGTGTATTAAAAAAATAAGTTAGATGATGTACTACCTTTAATGCCTTAACCAAAAAAACATATATGGATTTCTCATCCTTGAAATCGAAAACTTTTTTACATATTTTCTAGGCACTCCCTAGATAAAGAAAATTGGCTCGGCCCCTGTTCTTGTACTCTTGGAATCCTCCAACAAGCATGCTGCATGCATGGTGTTATATATGTCATGGTACTCACTATTTATAATGTCATTGCAATTAATATGTTCTCATCGCGTCATCGTTAAGAGGATATTTATTCAGACTTTTCTACAAATTGGTTGCTTATGAAAATCAAGTTTCACATGTTCCCTCGTGCTTTGAATCGTTGGCTATATTTGCCCTCTTGTGCCTGTAAGAACAGTTGACAGTACTATAATCCAACTCATTGCAATAATCTGAAAACATGCCAAGAACACATCAGAACAAAAACCCCCGAAGCCCACCTGATCAAATAGATCATTAAATATATGGACGGTTCACGAGGCTGGCTAGCTAAACGAGCATTACGAATCAAAGAACATTAGAACCGCCATGATTAACTTAATGGATTTATGGATTTGGATGCACTCCTGACCTTCTTCTGACGTTTATGCACACATTACCTGAATATAATTAAAAATTCTTTCAAATTATATTACTTTATACACCACACATGGAGGAAATATAGAAGCGCTTTCTGCCAGTGACTTCAAATGAGAAGGCCATTAATTTGAGAGAAGAAAAGAATTAGTTGCAAGTCATATTTGTCTTGAACGGCCATAGAGCGGGCGTTTTCCTCCACGACCTTGGTCGTGTTGACCAAGTCCCCCGCATCACCTCTGGACGTGTTGTATCGCATGTGATTTTACATTGTAATTACATGTGATTTTGAAACCTCTCCTTCTCTCTCTATATATAACTGAATTACTAATAGTTAACAAAAGGTAAACTTTTTACTGCAATTTGAACGGCAAAAACAATCAAGGATCCATTCACACAATAATGATAAAAGAGAAGAAGCATCTCACAGATGTTGAACAGATTAATTAAAGCTTCCAAATAGAACTGCACAACACTTGATGCAATTTTCGCTTACAATACAACGAATCATTCTTAGGTGGAATATTATCTTGTTAACATGAAGGCCATGAGACTTCATTATTTCTTAATTAATTCCAATCTTATTAACCAGAATGCCCCGTGATCAAGCCTCTATAATTTTCTTAACTTCTCTTGGAATTAAATATTAATAAGAAAAAAAGCTACGACCTTCAAATAATTCGTTGTCTTATATCTATAAATACCATCGGGCAACTTCATCAATTCTACACCACAAAACTAGCTACTACTCCTTGAACCTTTAAGTACTCTAGCTAGTTACTACTTGATATCCCAAAAGCACTTAAAAATGGCTTCCGCCAGGGCTTTGGGAACAACTGCTTTTCTCCTCACTCTCAACCTTCTCTTTTTTACTTTGGTAAGTGCAACCTCATCTTCACCAAAGGCCACTTGCCCTAGAGATGCTCTCAAGTTGGGTGTGTGTGCCAACTTGCTGAATGACTTGGTGCATGGCGTCGTTGTAGGAGCCCCACCGAAAACACCTTGTTGTTCCCTCATTGAGAACCTTGTTGACCTCGAGGTAGCAGTCTGCCTTTGTACCGCCATTAAAGCTAATGTGTTGGGTATTAACCTCAATGTTCCAGTATCCTTGAGCTTGTTGGTTAACTACTGTGAAAAGGACGTTCCTTCCGGCTTCCAATGTGCATAGAAAGTAAAGCATTCCATTTTCAAGTGTATTTTCGTTTCTTTGATCATGTCATCTTTGCTCTACTTTGGGTGTGTTAAGTTTGCATTCATGGTGTCTCGTTAAATGTTTATTTGAAGTGAAAGGCTCCCCAATATTGCTTGTACCGTGTCATTTCTTGTGTACAATTGTAATTTTAGATCCTGTCATAATTAATATGACTGAGATTATTTATATGTATTCAAAATTTATGTCATCAATATACTTTAGTTGGTGTCCAGCCTCTCTCCTAACGTCATAGAATTTAGAAACTCCAAGGATGATTCTGGAAAAAGCAAAACAGAAGAAATTATTTTAAGTTATGGTCCAATGTGTGAAATTAAGTGTTCAAAGATGCTTCCAATTTGTAATATATTTATTTAATTGGACTGCAAGATATAATATTATCACATTATTTCAGAATTAAAAGTAGTTAGTATCTCTTTTGCTTGTATTTTCTGGTGGCCATAGCCATAGTAATCATCCTTTCTTGTATCATATCCGTTTACAAATGTAATATTATAAAGGAATCATTTGTTGTGGATGATTAAGTATATATTAGACATGCTATATATTTTTATAATGAAATGATATCAGCTCAAGCTTAAGTGTATATATCCTTGGGAATATATATATATATATATATATATATATACTAGAAGCGTACTCGCACAATGCAGCGAGATACATCATGATTTTAATATTTCATTTTATTTCTTATCTCAGTCGATGTTAT
>NC_037538.1:10343069-10349251 GCF_001531365.2 Cynara cardunculus var. scolymus | reverse complement strand
ATTTTTTATATTTAAAATAAGATGTTTATCCTGTATTTGATTGTGTTTATCTGCAGTTAGTTACACGAATTCAGATATGAGATGAAATCGGATAGGGATGAACGGGTTTAAGAGTTTTTAAGAGTTTAAGAGTTTTAAGAGTTTTTAAGAGTTTAAGAGTTTTAAGAGTTTAAGAGTTTTTAAGAGTTTTAGCCAAATGCTTTATAATATAGTATAGATATATATGTGGATGAGGAAGGACCAAGGAATCATATGTGCAAGCCGAAGGTTGAGTTTAGAACATAATCATGAATATAATGTCAGGGAATACAAGTGGTTTTAAGAAACAAGTCCAAGAGCGTTTAGTTAGGGACATGAATTCGCAACCAATTTTGAGAGAGAATACAAATTAAGGCCGGTTCTTCATCTTGGAAGGTCTGTGACTTTTGGATGGTTTTAACTTCAATCTAGAATAGTAATTTAACTGCCATCACTTGTTTTCAACAGTTCACATAATCGAATAGGGTAATAGATATCCCTCAAAACAATTTAGTTCACTCGCAAATTCAGCTGCAGAGGACAGAGATCAAGGTTACCAGTAGTGTACCATTTTATTTGATGTGAAAGGCACCCCTGTTATTGTTTTGTGTATGATGTCATTGTTATGTTATCATTTAAGTATTCTATGATGGTTTTTTTGAACACAGACAGATAGATTTGTTGAATCTTAAGTAACAACTTTTATTCATAAATCTATATATATGTAAGACGAATTATAGAAATTCCTCAACAAGAAATACGTGACAGTACTTGGGCAATAAGTGGACATGCATACAAACTAGAGTTATTATGCCAAAATTGGCAAACATTCACAAGAGAAAATGTGGTGCCAACAACCTCTCATATACCCCAAATATGTTATATTTTTGCGAGAGAAATATTTTCTAATTAATACTTGTATTTATATAATTGGGTAGAACTATTAATATTTTTAAACAGCGTTTTATAATTTATTTATTTATTTATTTGATGTTATAAATAGAGCAATAGGTGTATGTTGTTCAGCGGAAAAACAGAGTAGAGGAAACCGAAACCAAACAGCCCAATTTCTCAATCTTACTCAAACCGAAAACAGTAATGACGATAACAAGCAATCAAAGTAATAAAGAGTAGAGACAATGCAATAGAGATTTACGTGGTTTAGTAAGACTGCCTACATTCACACTAGAAGAGAGAGCCTTTTTGTATTAGGTTAAGAAACGACCTCCTTTTTCCCTCTTTACAAAATATTAGTGTTCTTTCTATTTTCTCAAACTCGTCTTACCGCTCTTAGCTTCTGAGTGAGTTACATATACAAGAGAAACATGGGCCCTTTCTCCAATACAGTAGTTTGTCCCTTAATGCCTTGGGTAGCACGAATTTTGTGTTGTGATAATCCAAGGAAAAACTCTCTTCTCAAAGGCTGTGAGATCGAGTTCTTATATATACCTAGATTCTCGATCACATATTTATATGAGAGATCGATAATTATGAGTGGGTAAACATAACTGTATGACAGTTATAATCGTTAACAGATTGAGCACTAAAGTATAAAACATCACCCTACATTCATACCTCATTTGGACACGAATGATATTGGTGCTTGGTTGATACTTTGAATTAATGAAATACTCTAAAGTTGTGGTGATCGATGTTGGTGAGCATTGTTGGTGTCTTTAGTGTAATCATCGGTTCATTTTATGTAAATGGATTCACAAGAGAATATGGGGTTGTTAGTTAACATATAACACGGGCTAGAAGGTGTGGAATGCATATTTATGTAAGCAAACTAGAACCCAAGATTATTAAATGGTGTCATATGGTGCAGGTCAAGGGGGTTGCACCCCCTTACAGGGTCCAAGGGGCAATGATTTCTGAAGTGCTTTGGGAAAATAAGCTCCTGAATATATGTGAAATTCAGAAGCCTCTGAGTTCCCTTCAGAAACTTTTGAATTCTCTTCATAAACCTCTTAGTCTTGTTCAAAACAAAAGGTTCCAACTCTAAAGTGTTTCTACCTCAGAGGCTTCTGACTAAAGAGATTCGGATTTATGTAAGCAGTTTGTAACTGTTGTGTTTATAACTGCTATGAACTAATCATCCGTTAATTACTCCAGCAATTATTTCCATCTATTGATGAGTTAGGAGTTATTCTTGCATTTATTATAAGAGTAGTTATGATTTACTAAATTTAAAAAGTAACGATTTATACCAAAATCATTACAATTGAGATTATCCTCGAGTTGTTTTCATGATACCATGGCAGATTAATTTGGGTCGAAATATAATTTAAAGAATGTCATGCGATCTTGGTTTTTTATCCAAGATATTAATTTACTCATATTTTACGTATGTACTCTCAGAATCCTCCAACAAGCATGTTGTTATATATATCTACGGGACTTGTGATATATCATTGTAATTGATTAAATTCCGTATGTCAATATTTTTTTCAATATACTCTGAAACATATGTTCTCATCGAGTCACCCGTTAAGAGAATATTTATTACGACCTTGCATCTAAGAAAATTGATTTTATAGAACGCCTAAAATGTCTAGGTCTCCTAATAAAATATTTTATAGGACCAAACCAAAAAGCATCATATCTAAAAGTGTTAAAATATGTTAATAGAATGTTTTTAAGCGTTGTAACAAGTTTTTTATAACGTTTTTAAATTAAAGTGTTGTATTAGTTATTTTAAATGACAGTGTTTAAAAATGTGTCCTATAAAAAAATATAGGTTTACAGGACATTTCTCAAATGTGTCCTATAAAAGATAGTTAATAAAACATTTTATTTTAAAAAACGTCCTATATAAGAGTCCTATAAACCTATTATGACGCTTTTAGATAGCACATTTTATAATTTAGTCCTATAAACTTAAGTTCTACAAAATATGTTATTAAGACGCTTAAGGCGTCTGTACTAACGAAATTGGTTGCTTACATAAATCAAGTTTCACATGTTCCCTCGTGCTTTGAATCATTGGCTATATTTGTTCTCTTGTGCTGTAAGAACATGTTAACAGTACTATACTCCAAGTCATTGCAATAATCTGAAAACATGCCAAGAACACATCAGAACAAAAAACCCAAAGCCCACCTGATCAAATACATTAAATATATTGACTGTTCACGACGCTAGCAAAAGGAACAGTACGAATCAAAATACATTAGAACTGCCATGATCTTTGAGTAACTTGATGGATGTATTCCTAACCTTTTTCTCACAAATCATCCGTTACTTGAATATAGTTAAAGATGGTGAACATAGAGGAAACAGAAAAGGGCTTTCTGCCACATATACTTACATATGTAATACGTATACATACATACATACATACATATATATATATATATATCACTGAATTACTCACAGGATGAGGATAAAAGAGAAGAAGCATCTCACAGATGTTGAACAGATTAATTAAAGCTTCCAAATAGAACCAGATCATTCTTAGGAGGAATATTATCATGAAGTCCCGTGAGCCCTTATTGTTTCTAAATGAATTCAAATCTTATACAATATATAATTAACCAGAATTAATGCCCCGTGATCAAGCCTCTATAATTTTCTTGATTCCTCTTGGAATTAATTAAGAACTAATAAGAAGAAAAAAAACCTACAACCATCAAATAATTCATCGTCTTATCTATAAATACCATCGGGCAATTTCACCAATTCTACACCACAAAACTAGCTACTACTTCTTGAACCTTTAAGTACGCTAGCTACTTCATTACCACTTCATATCCCAAAAGCACTTAATTAAAAATGGCTTCCACTAGTGCTTTGGGAACAACTGCTTTTCTCCTCACTCTTAACCTTCTCTTTTTCACTTTGGTAAGTGCAACCTCATCTTCACCAAAGGCGACTTGCCCTAGAGATGCTCTAAAGTTGGGTGTGTGTGCCAACTTGCTGAATGACTTGGTGCATGGCGTTGTTGTAGGAGCCCCACCAAAAACACCTTGCTGTTCCCTCATTGAGAACCTTGTTGACCTCGAGGTAGCAGTCTGCCTTTGTACCGTCATTAAAGCTAATGTCTTGGGTATTAAACTCAATGTACCGGTATCCTTGAGCTTGTTGGTTAACTACTGTGGAAAGGACGTCCCTTCTGGCTTCCAATGTGCGTAGAAAGCGTTCCGTTTTCAAGTGTATTATTATCGTTTCTTTGATCATGTCATATCTTCTTTATTTTGGGTGTGTTAAGTTTCGGACTCATTGTGTTTTGTTGAGATGCTTATTTGATTTGAAAAGCACCCTATGTTTGCTTGTACCGTTGTAACTTTTTGTACCATTTTTATTTGATGTGAAAGACACCCCTGTTTTGGTTTGGGACACAACGTTACGTTAACATTTAAATGAACATTGTGGTTTCTGAACACAGAAAAATAGATTTGTTGAATCTTAAATAATAACTTCGACTCTTAACTCTATTATATTGATATATACGACGAATAAATTCTTCAACAAGAAATACGTGAAATACTTCGACAATAAGTGGACATGCATAAACATTAAAGTTAGTAGATGAAAATTGGCAACCTATGGTATTCGCAAGAGAAATGAGGTTATGGGCTGGTTTACGAGGGTTCTAGTGGTTACCCGTGATAATCATAAAAAAATTCAGATATACTATAATTTTGTTCTAAGGCCCTTAAGGTTGCTACACTTTTGTTTGGTTATATACTACGATACAACCACAAAAATATTTTCTCGGATCCGCATCCACCTCTGAATATGGTGCGAACAACCTCTAACATAACCCCGAATACGAGAGAAATATTTTCTATATTTTTATTTATATAATTTGGTAGAACTATTAACATTTTTAAATAGTGTTTTATATTTGTATTTTTCGTTAATAAAGAGAGCAATAGGTGTACTTGACAGGAATATTGTATATGCACTTTGCCAACTAGATATCAAATCGTTTATAAAATAATAAAGAGGTGGTCAGTGTTATCAAAATGTTTTAAGAGTATATGATTTAAGTAGTAATATTCACATGCATTTGTATGGGATATAGTGGTAGATGTAAGAATTTTTCTATCAAGTGTCAACAAAGTCATCATTTAACCTAAGGGAAAGTTAACACGGTTTAATCAGAAGAAAATTTAATTGTGTTGGTTTGATACAATACATTTTAGAAATATATTCGACCTAAAGTTTTAGCAAGATGCAAGACTACGTCTTATGCTCGTTTGTTCTCGGTCGAATTCCACTTTTACGAAGGACTTTTTTTGTTTTTTGGTTGATTTCGCAATAAAAAGCAAATGCAACAACAAAATATAATTTTATAAAATTCTTACATAAACATGTTTGACGATATCAAATACATAGAAATTGATGACCGATTTTCAAATACAATTCATATATATATATATATGTGTGTGTGTGTGTGTGTGTTCAAACGAGAAGAACTCTATTTTACGAGAATGTGAGAACATTTATAGGCCTCCAAATATTTAGCTCACAATTAAAACTAAAAGAAAATAAAGTAATTAATTAAGGATAATCATGTGATTAATTTCCTATTTATCTGTAATTTTGGTGACATCCTTATCTCTAAAATCATATACAATATACATTAACCGATATCAAATAATTATCATAGCAAAATCACATAACAAACAGAAAGGTCGATTAATGTAGACATGATCATCGTTGGTTTTCGATTTTTACAATATTATCACATCGTTATCACAACAAAAATCACATAATTATTTGATGATTATCATATCAAAATCACATGATAAACAATCTTCAATTTATCAAATCATTATCACATTATTATCACGGCAAAATCAAATTATTATCACATCATTATCGTCTATCGACAACCGACACAACAACATAAAAAGTCTCCAACTATAATAACAAAAGTAAAGGGATAAAAGATAAATCTAGGATAAAAAAATTATGGATAAATACTAATTTATTTTCGTTACTCTATTTTTTTATTATGTGTTAATTTATTTGAAGGCCTAGAAGTGTTCTCGTATTTTCGTAAAACAAGGGAGTTCTTTTTGAACCCTTCCCTATATATATATATATATATATATATATATATATATATATATAGGTGGAGGTTCAAACGAGAACCCCTATGATTTACGAAAACGCGAGAACAATCTAATAACCTCAAACTTTTTTAATTAATA
>NC_037538.1:10325526-10342259 GCF_001531365.2 Cynara cardunculus var. scolymus | reverse complement strand
TATATATATATATATATATATATATATATATATATATATATAACTCATATAAAAAGATGAATCGGAGTTTGAAGAGGGGGAAGGAGAAGGAGCCCTCAACCCGCAACAGATAGAGGAGGATTTATTCAATCACATAATTTGGGCTCCTAGAATATGGCGCCCTTGTGGCTTTCTATTTGATTGTATCGAAAAGCCCAAAGAATTGGGATTTCCCTATTGGTCCAGGTCATTTCGGGGCAAACAAATCATTTATGATGAAGAGGATGAGTTTCAAGAGAATGATTCGGAGTTCTTGCAGAGTGGAACCATGTAGTACCGGACACGAGATAGATCTTCCAAAGAACAATTTCAAATAAGCCAATTCATTTGGGACCCTGCAGATATATATATATATATATATATATATATATATATATATATACAGAGAGAGAGAGAGAGTTTGGTTCAAATATTAACCAATTTTTTTGTGTTAACTATGTTAACCAAGCTCAACCAATCATATTACATCTTTTCATTTGGTTCAAATGTAACTCATATATTAAATACAAGGGTATTTAAGTAATTTATCATTTTATATAACTCCCAAATAATTAATTGGGAGTTACAAATTTGAAAATATCATAATTGATCATGATGCAATATTGGCATTGGGGTTTCACACGTGTTCATGTTCTATAATTCACATTTATTTTAATCGACAGTTCTCACCTTTGACATATTAACAYATCAGAAATCACACAGCCTTAGATGTCGTGATTCATAAGTGTTCATGTATATTCAAGTCACTAGATGTTCATATAAATACATATACACATACAGAACATGTGAAAACATGTGAACACGTATGAAAACACACAGCCCTAGATACCTTGGTTCATAGGTGTTCATGTACATACAGCAGAGTTGGCTCCTGAATATACAGAAGATGTTTATACGGTTCACATGTTGTTCATATGTCTAATCTTTTTTGTTTGATGTGGTTTGAAGATATACACAAGTTGTTCATACGGTTCACATGTTCACATGTCTAATCTTTTTTGTTTGATGTGGTTTGAAGATATACACAAGTTGTTCATATGTCTGACAACTCGTATATCAAAGATATATTACTTTTTACCTAAATACTCTTTGATATTTTGTTCACATATGTTAATTGAAAATATTAATTTAATAATTAATTTTTAAATATAACTAAATCACAACCATTTATTATTCACATTTTTTTGTCTTACGGGTCTCACGAAAAACCATTGGTCTCACGTGAACCCAACTCACTCATATAAAGTATTAATTGTTAAATGTGATTAATTTAATTTCCTTTTCAATTTATTTCGAATAAACATGTATTATCATTAGAACGAGACAAAAAAACAAGTTTTGAACTAATGGGTAAATTAAAAGGAAAAAGGATTAAAACCAGAAGTGAAAGTAAGATCGGGACAATTCTAAATAAAAATAGTAGTAATTGAATGGTAGGTTTTTATTATTTTATGGTTGAGGCCTTGCTCAATACTTTGTATTTTTATTTGCCTTTTTCTGATAACTAGATTTTTAAAACATGAAAAATCAGAATTTATCGTCAATAAAAATAAAACCCACAACTTTGAAAAGAAAGCAAGTAGAACCAACCATTCCAACAACTTCACACTTCTGTTTCATGTTTGGCTTGGAAAACGTATAAAAACACGCTTCAAAACTAAATAGGTGAACAGTTACAATCGGTAAAAAGAAATCCAATACAATGGAATGATAGGGCGGAGGCCCTTGCACCATGCCCACCCTATTAATGGGATAAAAGGAAAGACATTGCATGATTCTCTATTTCCACCACGAACGATAATTGTATTATGGAATAATATCATTTTCAGATAAATCTATTTTAGCATGTTACACATGCCAACATTGGTGGATTTGAGACTTTATATTGTAACATAAGGTATCGATTGGCAAAGGGGTCGCTAAAGATTCCCCCCACCCCACCTATTTATTCATATCTCCTCCTCTCACCAATATTTTCAACTTCATTTGAAAATTACACTTTTCATTCTTATATTTACTTATTTAACTTATTTTATAATCATTACTTTTTATTTTTTATTTTATATTATTATCATATTAACATACATAATCATACATTAACTAAAATAAGTTAAAAATATATTTATTTTAACAGATTACATTATTATAGTTTTCTCGTTAATACCTTCAAAATAGGTTCAATATTGAATATTTTTGCATTTAATCATATTATTATATATCATAAATACCATGAAATTATTTTTAACACTTACACTTTATACCCTTATTTATTTAATTTATTTAATACTTTTTACTTTTTCATTTTTCATTCTACATCATTATCTTATTAACCTAAATAATCATATACTAATTAAAATATTTTTTTTACAAATTACATCATTATAATCATCCCGCCAATACCTTCAAATGAGATCAATATTAAATATTTTTTATTTAATCATTATTAAATACGATGAAATTATTTTAATT
The DNA here is from genome assembly GCF_001531365.2 of Cynara cardunculus var. scolymus. Classification (NCBI taxonomy): domain Eukaryota; kingdom Viridiplantae; phylum Streptophyta; class Magnoliopsida; order Asterales; family Asteraceae; genus Cynara; species Cynara cardunculus. The sequence goes on along the minus strand of NC_037538.1, from coordinate 10,339,751 downwards.
CTTACACTTTTTATTTTTATACTTGGAACTATTAAAAAAATGTGCATCATTGTTATGTATTAGTATAATACAGATGAAAACAAAGTTTATCAATCATATACATCTTAATTAATTAATAATTTTTCAAAATCATTAATACGTTTCAAGAATTGTTATATTTGACTTTGATCCACTAAATATTTTCAAAAGAGTGTGGTTGCATTAGAGATCTCCCGAGACAAGAACCCATATCAATATCGATTAAATGTGTTCAATAAAAGGGTTGAAGGAGAAAGACTGCTCTTAGAGGAGGAAGTAGATGAAAGGAAGGGGATGTGGATAAAAATGAAAATTTCCATTCTTGGGGTAATTTCTTCCTGAATCTACTTTTTAAGCTGACCAAATAAGCCCTTGGTTGAAGCATTAAGCCTGTTGGCTTACTCCCTAAGCCATACCAGCCTATTCACTCCATTAATTCACAACCTAACAGCCCCTTAATGTGAAAAAATACAATCAGCCGCTAAGATGACTTCCAAATCCAGAAATAATGACCCAAGGTATGTACATCATGACGGATAATAGGGGGTCAATCAAATCTTCAATCTAATATCACATCAATGGTTGACAGTATGAGATAAGAGCTGAGCAGATTAAGCTAACTAATGGATATCTCAAACCACCAGGCAAATAACACCAGATTTAACATGATTGCACGATCTGTATGATAATGTACATCCACGGGGTTACAGATCATTTGTATCAACACAAAACAATAGGCCTTTTACGAACAATGATAATAAATCCAAGACATCATCGAATCCTATGCTTTAGATGGATGGTTCACTTTTGATGGGATAATAGTTAATCATGGAAATCATTCTCAGACTATCCATGCACATACACAAAGCAGAAGTGAATAAAGAAAACACCCTTAGTTATAGCTTTTGGAAAGAAAAAAACAACATTGAAACAAGAAAATCTTCTCATAAGTCTCAGCTGCTTTAATTTGTTCAACATGATGATACCATTATCATTATTCCTTTACTAGTTCAAACCCCAAATGCAACAAACAAATACACAGATTGACATACCGGATGATCATCCTAGGGTTCTCCACCAAGCTCCACTCGAAGGTTGTCGTACGGAAATACCTTAGGGGCCTGTTCATAACAAATAAATACTAGTAATTATTATTATAACTCAACAAACTCTAACTCTAATACACTCGATGCAGGTATCACTCAACTCTTCAGATTACATTGTACTACAAATAGCCAAACGAAAATTCTTTTAGGTATGGTCTTCCATAAAGGAAGCAATCACTGCACCCTAAAACAAGTGCCCACCAGCAGAAACATTATAAATTTATAAGGTTCATCAAGTGCCACGATTATATAAAAACAAAACTTCTTCTACTTGTTCTGGATCAATTCATGGGTTATTTTAAGATTAAAAGCGATTAAGGGTCCAAATCCCTTCTTGCACTTTTTAATTTAACTCCTATTCTCACACGATCCTTGGTCTATATGTAAAAGCACAAAAATCTACAATGACCACCAAACATTGTATAAGAGCAAGTATGCTTGTTATAGCACATTTTCTCTCTTCAAGGGAAGAAATACAAAAGGTGAGTTTAGGACAAATTTGGTGGCTGCATAGATTTAGTCCCTAATTTATAGGTCCAAGTCCAACAACATGTATCGGTTCTCACAACCTTCCCTGCCAGCCATTTTGATAGGTATATCATTTAATTATATATCTTCTCATTTAATTAGTAACGTTGACCAACATACAGAGATATTTGCATAAAGGTAATCATTAGAAGGTCCTCAATTACAAGCAGCCAATGATTTATTGATGTTCTTCTTCCATTTCATTTATGCATCCAAGAAATAGTTTCTTACTCATAAGTAATAACTCGTTCAGATCATGGACAAAGGTTGCATCTAGAACCTAAGCTGCATCAGCAAGTCCTCTGAAAGTCTTGAAATAGCTGGTTCTAAACCAATATAACCCTCCATGCAATAACATTTTGAGCATAATTACGCAACCAGGAAATTTTCCAGTTTAGAAGATAAAAAGATCATGAAACCTAGAAATGAGTGGGTCCACCGTCCACCATAACAAAGAGAGTTCGCAGTGCCATATCGACAATCCTCATTGCAATTCTGAGTTGAAATACATGATACTTATCAAGTGATGATGACGATAACTGACTAGCCTATGAGCGTCCATCTGATCAACTAGGCCGTATGAATGTCAGAACAACCTTAACAGTAGAGCTTATTTTGGGCCTGGCCAAATTACTGGTCACCACATGCATGGAGCCATGGACCATTCATAAAGGGAAAGAAAAATATTCTTCTAACAAGAGAGGGAGGTCTCCAAATCCTAATTAGAGCACCAGTGCATACCCACAAGTAGTTCCACACACATATGCAACAGGTTAAGAAATCCCCTCAAAATGTAGCAAGATGCCTCCTGAATCCAACTTGGATGAGCAAACTGCTCCAGGATAAAAAAAACTATTTTGAGGTTGTTGAACCTCTGGCTGCATGACTTGGTTGCCACCAGAAGCCTTCTTTTACCAAAAGATGAATGTGTGGCCTTGTCTGCTTTTGGGAGCAGGACTTTGAAGATTCCTCCATCAAAAGCTTCGACTACACAATAAGCCTTGTTGAATACAAGCTGAAAATGGGTGCCAGGAATCGGGATGCAATGCTTCCACCAATTCATTTTACCTATACTAGAAGGAAGACCCAGCAGAAGAAGGTTGGGGACGGGACAACATGTGATAGGGAATAAGGCATCAGTTAGTTTTGGGCCTTTTGGCAGCAGGGGATTATTTCCTGAGAGCAGAGGAGGAATTTTAATTGCTGTTTCTGTTATACGTCATGTTAAATAGAAGTTCAGGTGTGGGGGGAGAGGCAGCCAGAAATTGGTTTTGATTTGGGAGACCCCTAGCTTCTCGGATTGCTAGTTATCTCTCTGTGTTTTCTTTTCCTTATTAGTAAAAGCTTTCAGCCATCATTGACTTAGCAATCTCACTATTTGCAGTTGGTTTATTGAGCCACAACACAGGAGTGACTATGTAGCAGTCCCTCCTATGCCTTAATACTGAGCTTGTCGAGCATTACTCTCTCACCTTTCCCCATAAGTTAACAGACATGGACAAGTTTGCTGCATCATCTTCAGTTCACATGTAAGTAGTGAGTCATGCCAAAACACCCTCCCTTCCCCACTTCTTACTCATCTTTAACCAAACCAAAACATATCTCTCTCCCTCAACAGTACATAGTATCCCATGGGCCTTTAAATATCATGTCAGCAGTAACTTGTATCTAAATGAATATTACTACCTGAACAGTCAGTTTGAAACTTCTAGAAAGTTTTTCCTGAGTTCAGTACAAGGCGGGTTTCATGGCAAAACTGAGTACAAAGGGGTTTAATAATTGGTATGAATTATGATCAATCCTCTTAATATTTGTGTTCCAGTGTGATCAAATCTAGATAGAAAATGCAATACTTGGAGCAAATACTTTCACCCACTCAAAGGTAATATTAATTCCAAAAGGAAAGTGAAAAAAACTTGTTCAAATTATATCTTATGTATTTCAACTTTCAACTACCGTACAGACCAAGAACCAAATTGTAAGGCTGGATCAAGTGTTCGCCAAATGTTGTATCTACAGAACGTTTATATATTCCACAACCATATGAGCATGAATCTTGATATTGTACGGTTTGCATATTTGCGTACAAATATGGAAGTATATATGAAAGAGATACAAATCAAGGTAATGAAAACATATAAGACCCTTGCGCAACTCAAATTATGCAGTTTGGCTAGTGATCACACAGAAAGGTCAGAGCTCAGTCATGGTAAACAGTTCCACCATGGAAAGAAGGTTCTTTTTGTGAGATACAACTCCTTTTGATTCAAAGTGGCAAACTCCTCGTAAACTAAAGAAGTATCTTCGCATATCTAAAAAGTTAAAATATTTATCTCTTAACTCTTTTGTGACTTTAGCCTAAGAAAAAGGGTCTCAAATGTTTAGTTCCTCACCAGGTCATTAGCTTTTAGCTATGTTTCTGGAATCTGTGATAGTTCCACATAAAAGACCTGAAGAAAGTATAAGCACATTCTCAACATGTGATTAATAAATAAGATAGCATGAGACCTCTTTATTGTGCCAGCATCAAACTAGATAACCTCCAAAATCAATATAATATCATTCCACCAACAAAATATAGGCATTCTTTGAGATGATACATTCATATGTCGGCAAATTGATCCGTCATTCGTTATTAAAATCAGATGGGCTGATCAATTGTGTTGTTTGACTTTAGCTATGCTTAACATAAGAACTAGAACTGAATCACTGATGACCTTAAAACACTACAAAGTCAATAAATCATGTACACTCCCACACAACCTACTATTCAGAAACTACTTTCTGCCCAAAAAATATATAGGGTATCCAATTATCTAATGAGATTATCCTTTAAGCAATTTAATATGCACAAGTTCCTCTTCCGAATTCATCTCACTTCGCTTGAATTCTTGAAGCTTTGTGTTTTTAAGTATTATTCATTCAACATGTAATTTTTGGACTTCTCCTTACCATATATTCAGTATCAAAATCATGTGACTTACAAATGGTATCTTAGACGCTTTGTCGTTCCAGGTAGCCAACAATCCAAGAGTAGCAAAAAATCCCAATCCACCACATAACCAGCCAAGTGCTTCATACTGAAAACAGACATACCTTCAATGAGTTCAATACGAAGAGAGAAACGAAGTTGATATAAATCTTCCCTACAAATGCAGCAGAAGGACAAAATCCAAACTCTTACCTTTCCAACGGTTTCAGCTATGCGGTCAATACAGGGTTCAGGGAATGGAGTTCCATTGTCCCATACAAGCTCATCATTTACAGGAAGCTGAAGCAAACAAATAAAATTGTTCAATATTCTCAACTCTCAGTAAATAAATTCAACATAAAAAAGATCAAGAAACATAATCTCCTTGGACCTTTCCGTTACGTAGGACCACCATGTCCAAATGATAATCGATCATGCACATTTCAAAACCGATATTTTATACTATTTGATCACTCATACATGTTAATTTTTCTAGAATTTTGCTCAGTCTTCACTAATTGATCCCTAGGGTTTCGTTCCTTTTTTTCCTGAAACGGACTTGAACGAAATTCCAACCACGACATCAAAAATCACATTGATTTGAAATTGATACCAACCGATAGCTTGTGATCTGAACATTGATAGAGAGAGAGAGAGAGAGAGAGAGAGAATTACAACTTACAGGTCTATCGGGAACGATATGTTTGCCGACTGGTAAACCCATACCGGAGCGGAGACGAAGAGACGATGCGACGGAGCGGCCAACGATGCCGTTTCCGCCCATAATCTGAGACGCGGCATGACTCAGTCTTCCGGCCATTATTATTTTCCGATCGGATTCTTCAAATTGGTAGATGAAACTGTAATGCAACACGACGATGAGTAGTTTGAAGATCGGCTCACAGTCTTGTGTGCATAGAAGGGGCTTCGCAATTCGAACTGACCCGGACGGCCCAGCCCATTACACCTTCCGGTAATCCAGCCTTTTTATAGATTTTTTTTAAGGAATATATAAAAAGATGTTTAAATAAACATATTTATTAATCCTAGTTTTATATTTTTTAATCATATTAATTACTTTTTTCTAATTTTAATCACATTAATATGTTTTATTTCTATTATACATGCACATCATAAATTTATATTATTTAAACTAAAACAAGAATAAAAATAATATAACAATCTTTTAATTTTGATCTATAAGTTTTGATGATAGTAAATGTAAACTGTCTAAATTTATGTATTTGTTACGTAAAAAGCAAGCACAGCTCAAACAATATCCCTTCTCACTCGACTACTATTTAGTCATCTACCAAAACTGTGTACAAGGAATAATGATGGTAGATATAAGCAACCAAAGAGACCAAATGATGATTTGATGAACACTTGTTGTTGATAATTTTAGTGTCATCAAGTACTTTTTGGTGTAATTGTGATTTACTTGAGATCGATTAAAAGGCAATAAGGCAAACATACGTAAGTTAAGTGGTATGGAGTGCATACTTACAAATGTTGCCCTTATCACCTTAGATCGCCATAAAGCGGGGGTCAAGGGGGTCGCACCTCCTTGCGGGGCCGGGGTTTCAAGAGGTTGAGCCCCTAGGCGGTGGTCTCGCATTAGGTATTGATGAATCAGGTACGGCCTATCGCTGAAAAGTCTGGTGTTGCAGCTGAAGATCCTTCAACTATTGATCAACTTATCATTGAAGATGCATGTTCCATAACTTAAATTCGGGTTTAACTACTTTTTGACTTTATGTATGTGACAATTGTTATCGTCTTATGTCCTACATATTGATTTTTTATTTAATTATTATACTTGTATTTGCATAGTGTCGTATTGAAGTTTTGTTAAACAGCTACTAATTTCATGGTCTATGATATGTATCCATTGAAATGAAAGGTTATTGAGAACTTTCCTCAAAAATGAAATCCATGAATCAATGTAGTCGTTTAACCAATCATTTCCGAGTAAGACACTAGACATTGACAATACCTAATATCATTTTCGTGTTGTGTATGTATGTCAATTTGCATACTAATCTTTGTATGCGTTCACTCCCCTTTCATAAACCAACATTGCCATTAATTGCTAATTGTTGGCTATATAAGGTTAAGACATTTCTTGCATTTAATGAATTGAAACACTATTCCGTCCATTTCGTGTTGGGTACAAAAAACCCCCAAGGGTAGTCATACGCATGCAATACACAAGTGTTTTTAATCGTGTACGAAGTGTCTCTTAATTGATAGCACTTGTTAGGATGTGAATATTATTTTTGATATTAAAATCACTGGTTACGAGAACATCGAACTTAAAAGGTACATAAAAGCGAGCAATTTTACATAACGTTATGCCATCAAGTCAAACACCCAATTGGCTTTGCACCTCCAAAATGGTCTTTGCAGACTCTCGTAGTTGTTGGGACTCCTCCTCGGTAAGATGTACGTTTGTGACCCCCAATACTCCGCTCCTCCCCAATTGTGCCGGTAGGCTAAGGAACGGCTCGCCACCATCAATGCCATAGAACCCTTTGGCCAACACCGAAACAGGGTGGATGCTACGTTGGTCTCTGAGTATGCTTCGAGCTAGGCTAGCCACAGAGTAGCCAATGGCCCACGACGTGTAGCCTTTCAAGCTTATTACCTCATATGCACCCTGCACAACTTCTTTGTGGATTTTCTCGAGTGTTTGCTTCTCGTACGCAATTTGTTGCCTCTCTAAGAAGCTAAGAATCGGGACCCCTCCTACACTTATGCTTGACCATAAAGCCACAGACGAGTCTCCGTGCTCCCCCACGATATAAGCCTAAAACACGAAGAGATAAAATAGCATGAGATTCAAATATGAGATATTTTTTAAATTACTAAACTTATAAATTAAAACCATAATAGATTCCACTAGTTGATTTTAATTTACAATTGCATTTTTAATTTTTTTAAATAATTTCTATTCACTACAAAAATGGGGATAAATTCAAATTAATATTTATAATAAATACATAAATCGTCGATGTAACTCACCTGCACATCCTGAGCATTAAGGTCAAGATGATCAGCAATGAGGAATCTGAATCGGGATGAATCCAGATTAGTACCGGACCCAATGACCCGATTCGATGGAAACCCGGATAGTTTCCAAGCAACATAAGTCAACACATCCACCGGATTCGAGACGATCAGCAGAATGGTCTCCGGCGACCCTGCAGCCAAAGGGGGGATCATCTTAGAGAAGAGAGCCAGATTCCTCTGCATCAAGTTTAGCCTAGACTCTCCGGGTATCTGGCGGGCGCCGGCGGTAACGATGACGAGATCCGATCCCAGAGTGCTGGAATAATCAACGGAGGCGGAGATCTTGGTTCGTGGGAGGAAGGCGGCCGCGTGTTGTAGGTCTAGCATCTCTCCGCGGAGTTTGTCGGCGTTAATGTCGACAAGTGCTATCTCGTCGGCAAGGTCTTGAGTGAGGATGGTCTGGGCGATGGCCATACCAACGTTGCCGACACCAACGACGGATATTTTGGTGTTCCGGCTGGTCGGTGGGGGTGGGAATGAACCCTGAATGGGTTTAAAGAAGGATTGAGCAATATCTAAACCATCTGGACCCAAGGTTGAAGACGAAGCAGTTTTCTGCATTTTTGTGCGTCTAAAAACTGTATAATCTGTGGAGTGACGGATGGATTTGATTTGATTTGATTTGACGATGAAATGGGGTTTTATATAGAGGAAATGCAAGAATACCAGCGGTCGTATTTGTATTTTAATTAAAATAAGAAAGGAGAATAAAGGTCGACTGGAGAGGGTAGGGCAGGTAATGGGAGACATGATGGTCACGCACGACGCACGGATAACAATTGCATGGAGATATGATATAGTTCAAACCTAAGAATGTACAACTATAATTGCATATCTTACAACTATAATCATGAAATAGCATAAAATTAATGATAGAATACGTTTAAAAACAAATCAAAATAATATTTTAATGACATATGACGAATATGGTTCAAACTTGAAACAAAGGGAATTGACATTTGACCGTATTTTAGAATTTGAAATTTATGGATTCTAGACCTTAAAAGATGGCCCCAAAGTCTTACCGTCATGTAGAAGGCTGTTTTAGAAAAACCATTCACTCCAATTTTATATATAATAACTAGCATCCTTAAATCAAAACAATGGGCGCTCCAATTAATTCCGTTAACTAAATTACATTCTTAGATTTTAAATATAGATTGAGGTTAGGGGAAAAACCCATAAAATGAAAATACGATATACACATAAGCATACAAGTAAATGAAGATATTTTCTAGTTTAAATGTATGTTATCCGGACAAACTACTGTATGCACATGTGCATACTGTATCGATGAATAATCATTAGAATGTTTCTTAGTTTTTGCAATTTCCCTTAAACCCGACCCTTCAAATAAAAGTCGATTAAATTCAATAAAGAGTTTAAAACAAATCGATGCAATATGTAATACCCGACAATGACAATATCAAATCACATAATTTGCTCGGTTTTTTATAAAACGAACAAGAAACGTTTCAAAATCAATACGAAGACATCAAACATTCATCAATAAAATGAAAAGCAAATGATTATTAACAGACAAACACTTGGAGTTTAGACTATATACAGTTCTACGATTGTACCTTCTTGATAAAAGAACAAGATCCCAAATACAAGGAAAGAAAAGACCAAGAAAACGAATAAAATGTCAATGGTCTCCAAATGTGTTCTCTCCGCTGTAGGTAACATACAAGAAACCATCTTCATCCTTCTTTTCTTCGTATATAGCCGACATAATCGCCCCTGCAAGAAATGCCACAGCAAAAATACTCGTTTTGGTTACGTTTTGACTTTTGAGAGCAAACGTAATCCAACTCTGATTCGATACCAATTCGTAAAAAAGAACCAAAGGAACCATAAATATTTTCTGAACTGTGAAAACACAATATATACATTGATGCATATACAATATATTAACTTCAACAAGTATATGTACCAATCCATATATAGGTTGGGTTCCGGTGAGAAAGAGAGTCAAGGTGAGAAGCGTAAGAAGGGATCTCCACTTTTAGATGCACCAAGATGCACCGGATCAATCGTCATATCAAGCACGTCATGGATGGGTTTGAGATTAAATGTGACCAAGGGTCCAGATCCCTTCTCACCTTAACCCTCCTTCTCACACGATATTTCGCCTACATATATATACTTGCATATATAGTACATATACATTGACAGGGTTGGATTACGGGAAAAACCACAAAAAAGTGGAAAACTAAGGAATACCCTAATAACCATTCATTTGGTCGGTATGCACATGTGCATAAAATGCACCAGTGCATAGAAACCAGAAAACATTTTCAATTACATTTATGCACATGTACATACGAGGTAAATGAATGATTATTAGGGTGTTCAAGTTTTCCACTTTTTTGTGGCTTTAACCTGAACCTGAATCTACATTGATAAATATACATTTGATATTGTGAATGCATCGTGTATACATATATATATATTGCATATACCGGTTCTCACAATTCCAAAAAATTTATGGTTCTTGAACTTCCCCCTTGAGCCTAATACACACATTTAGGTCCATGAATATTTCAATTCTAGTCAATGAGGTCGTAGTATTTTGAAAACACACCACTCGACTCTGCTTTAACTGCAAACGAGATCATTTTTCCCTTGACCCGCCATTTTTCTTGATGGGAACGTTAACATAGAGGTGCCCACAATGTCAATCTTGTCCTTTTATTATCATTCACCACACAAGACCTACATCTTATTGTCTTCTCATGGGAGGAAATGAAAAACATATAACCGACTGACAATCTAAAACTCTATAATCTTCATGGTATTCACCTTATTTTCTCTAAAAAGATACAAACAGCAGTATAACCGGTTGTTTACTATTGCAGATAATACACACTTAATTCATTATGGGGTATTTACGAAGGAAAGATTACCAGTTGGTGGCAGGGCATTGTCAACAAATATGAAAATAGCCTTCTCAGCGCTTAGCTTAATCCTTTTACGTATCACATAAACAAATTGACCAACGGTCAAGTCAGCCGGAACAAGGTACCTGCAATTTTCAACTTGAAAAGGTCACCTGATGAACCCTTTGAACATGTATATAGTTTTGAACTGCCATTATGCACGTTGTGTGTTTTATAAGCTATATATCACATCAACATGTTACATAAGGATCGGGTATTTCAGTACTTTGCATTTTAAAGGAGTTTGAGTACTTTGCATATGAGGCACGCAGGTCGACAAGGATTGGGTAGCTCCCATCAGAGCGAAACAACAAAGAGAAACAGTAATCCATACCATACGAGGTTTCACAAGATCTCAAGGTGTAAACAAAGTTTTCTTTGTGTGCATGATTTCGTTATATGATGCTATATGTTTATCGAATGTTCTTAAGAAGTTATGTTTCGGGATGGGCAAGAAAACCATGAAATCACTGAGCTATTCAGCTGACTAGTTGTATACATCTCAAGACTCGAGACATCGACAATAGACAAGGGCAAGGGCAAAATCTAAATCTACTAGACTTGTTTTGTTTTCAGTTATGATGTCGGTTTGCGTAATTGAAAACTCGTTCAACTTATGTTTTAGTTGGGTACGGGACAAACTAAAGACGGTGTTGCATAAGCTTAGGATTGTCGTTGATTCGTATCTCATTCTAATCTAAATAGTTCTACATCAATCTTCTATCAAAACACTAAGCGCCCGCTTGGTCTGACAGCATGTTTTTGAGGGATTTGGATCTCGTGGAAGGATTTGGAATCTTTGGTGTGTTTGGTTTGTAGGATTTGGAATTGAATTCCGTTCTTTATAGATAATTTATAAAAAACAAATTATAAATAATTAAAAAAATAAGTAAATTACCTTCTATTAATTGTTTATTACAAAATGAATGTTTTTCATATATTTTACAAATTAATACCAACTACCCCCACGGGATTTCTAAATCCAATCAATGTTTGTGGATTTCACGATTTCTATTCTAGACTTTCTTCTAAACCAAATGCGAGATTGGAATAGAATTCATTCCAAATCCAACAAATCAAACGGGACCTAAAAGTAATAATATATTTGACCACATAAGTCGAAATGTGTATAATCACAAATAGCGTCATAGCATTTAACAAACTCTTAAGTAATTGAACAAATAAGGTAGGAAAAGTTATAGCATAATACATACTTTTTCTTATCGATGTTGGGGACATCGCTTCTCTCCCCCTTCTCCACAATCACCTTAAAATAACCAAATCAAAGTTAACCTCAAATCAAAATCAACAAGTTCGTTTTGAAACTATATCCCACAAAAGAAATACTTCTCTTGAAGGAGACCAGTACCAGAAGAGAAATCTAAACAACATGAAGTACTTGGAAATATTGATATTGGTACCGTACCACCCCATAAAGGTTTGCAACAGTTACGGCACACATAAAGAGTTGAAAATGAACAAAATTACTAAACTAACCTCAAACTAAAGGAGGTACTTAACTGCAAGTAGGGAAAGTTGAACATACTATCACTTGAAATATGCGTTACTAGAAGAAAAAATTCAAGGATAAATTAGTCTTTTTTGTTCAGAATCTTTTCCCAAAAAAGAATTGCTGGAATTCGAGTCGTCTCAAAGTAGAAACTTGTCGTGATTTTCATGGGGCGAATAAAACATCAAATTCTAGGTCAGACAAATTATAGGTCAAGTGAACCCTCAAAAGCCATGTGGCATCTTCAAGGCTTGAAAACAATTTGTACATAAGCCCTTTTAGCCAGAATCCTTAGAAAGATAAATATCTAAGAGAACAACGATAGAACCTATATTTCCATCATAATTATAGCAAATAAAAGAAATGTAACATGTCTTGACATTAAACCTTCAATTTCATGGCAAACACGAAAATGGGTCATCTATAGAGACATGATATATCTATAGAAAGATCAACAGTTACCGGAATCCTATCAGGGTATTTCTCTCTAATTCTAGCAGCCTCTGCACGCCTTTTCTCTGAAACAAACCGATACACAACTCAAAGTCAATGAAACTTCTCCGAATCCAAACAAAAAATGAAATCCAAGATGCATAGATACATTGAAATGGAACCAACGAAATCGATGAACATGAACAAAAATGAATGGAGTCAAAATGTTGATACAACAAAGGGAAAACTCACCAAGATCATGCTCTTGCTTGAATAAACTCTTTGCCATTTCCCTGAACTAACAAACAATACATAAAAACTGATTTAGAAAAACAATCCACACCCATATAACATGAAGTATAGATTCTTTAACCAAGAGATCGTTTCTTGGCTTTTATAGTAAGCATTTATGAAAACAAACACTGCACTTTTGCAATAATGATCAGTTTTATACAAGTAATATGGTTATTTTTGCATTTATATTTTCATGTATCAACATTCCTCAAAGTAAAGATTCAACTCTATTTACACCTTCTACTAGTTGATACACAAATAAATAAGCCAACAAAGTGATCAAATTTGGGCATAATTATTTCCCTTTTCTATTAGCAAAATCCAAATATGCATACACTATCTCAAAATCAAAGCAACCCTAATAATAAGCTCTTCAAGTCATCACAAGTTCAACATCTTCAAAATCAGAAACCCACCCATCTGAAGAAAACACGTAAGACTTAACAGAAAGCGATCAAACCCCACAAGACCTATTCGATTTTTCCACAAAACCCCCCGCAGCAAGAACACGAATATAGATGAAGAATTAATGAAATTAGTTAAAGTAATCAAAGGGGAACTCGTAGCAGACGATATGATTAAAGAAAGCTAACCTTTAGGAGAAATAGAGAGAGAAACTGATTGGGGTATGAATATGAATTGATTTTTGAGGATGATAAAATAGAAAACTACTCTGGGTTTTGTTTTGTACTCCAACAATGTGTGTGCTTGAATGCAAAAAGGAGATATTCAAGGGGTTAAATTTGTATTTCACTCTAAATCATTTTATCATTTGTTATAATTAGCCCCTTTATTTTCATAGTTTTGACATCTAGACCCTCAAAGAAGGGAATTTGGTTAAATATTGTTTTCAGTTATTTACAAATATAAAGTATTTTAATAGTATTTTCTGAATAAAATAAAATAAACAAATTGTATATAATATAAATAATATAGATTATTTCTAGGGAGCTCCTTACATATATCAAACGATGAGATACTAAAAATTAACGTACGGAGTCAATATAAAGAGTCCATTTAAGTGAGATTTTTTAACAAACTTTTTATTATATTATTATAGGGTACTTGTGCAATGCATCAAGATATATCTCGATTTCAGTATTTCGTTTTATTTTATTTTTTTATATTGATATAATATGTTTTTATGTGGTTTTGAAAACGTGGTAATGTTTTTATTTTTAAATAAAATATAAATTTAAAAATATCATAAAATTTTGAAAAAATATATATCGATATAAGTATCAAATTAACCTTTTTAAAAATTCTTGTTTTTTAATGTAATTTTCTTATTTCAAGTTTTTTTATTATAATTTATTTTAGATTTAGTGTCGAAATAATTTAAATTATGTTTA
>NC_037538.1:10295105-10322086 GCF_001531365.2 Cynara cardunculus var. scolymus | reverse complement strand
TTATTTTTGGTTTAATACTATAAATTTTATAAAGATAATAATTAAGTATTCTGTTAGAATTTAATGATTATACTAATTATATTTTAGATTTTTTATATTTAAAATGAGATGTTTATCATGTATTTGATTGTGTTTATCTGCAGTTAGTTACACGAATTTAGATATGAGATGAAATCGGATAAGAATGAAATCGTTTAGGGATGAACGTGTTTAAGAGTTTTTAAGAGTTTTAAGAATTTTTAAGAGTTTTAAGAGTTTTAGCCAAATGTTTTATAAGATAGTATAGATAATATAGTAGAAGCTATTAAAGTTGAATTTAGTGTTTTTTTAGGATTTTATATTTTAAAATTTTAGAGAAGATGTTGAACATTTATAATTGTTATATTTAATAATTTAACTTTTATAAAAATGTCATTCTTTGGAGGGGGAGTGGACGGGGAATATCCTAAATATATTCTTTCGCTTTTGAACAAATATTTCATATATCGGAAAAATAAAAGATCCGTCAACGTTTAGGGTTGATCATATTGTTATTAAATTTTTGCAAGCATTGCAATTATAATGTCATATTTTTTTAATTATGTATATAGGATTAGGTTTAGGGAAAAGCCAAAAAAAATGAAAAACTAAGGAACACTCTGGTAATCGTTCATCTATACGGTATGCACATGTACATACAAGTCATTTCTAAGCAATTTATCATGTATGTGCATGTGAAATACATGCACATGCGCATAAAAAAAACAAGAAACAACTTCAATTAATTATATGTACATGTGCATACCGTTCAGATGAATGGTTACTTGAGTGATTCTTTATCTTGTTGTATGACGTGCATGACTTGTTTTACGAATATAAATCAGCTAAAGAAAAGGTAAAAGGAGAAAATATGTACATACTATTATTAAAACTAAATAATGTCAAGTTATTAATAATGGTTAAATCTGATTACAGTTTGTTGCATTGTACCAACAAAATTATATGACTAAAAACAACTGAAGTTGTATAACAAAACAAGACTAGATCTAATATATAATTGGGTTTTCTTCTTTCTCTTGGCACAAAAGATCATGTTTTTTCTTAAGATATATATCGCTGTCACTAAAAAACACAAAGTATTTATGACTGTTTTGCTTAAACATTTTTAAGGCGTACTACATAAAATAATGGCATCACAAATACGAACTTATATTTACATATAAACTCACATTCTGTTGTTGAAAACTTTCATAAAAACAGTAACGCATTTATTGTCACCCACTTGCATGCACGCACATACATACAGTATGGATTTGTATCTCTTTAGTTGTTCTATATGGGATATGTGATTCGTTGATCTGACACAATACAGAGGTCTTCGTTACGAGTATCGAACTTGACTGAACTGAGCTTTCATCCTTCTTTAAACTAATCGACGTTGTGGCTTGTGTTTCAACGTATAGTACAAAATCGGCCTTAAATCGTCAACTTATCCAACGATTACATGCTTAAATCACAATTCTATTTTCTAATCCATCAAAACAGCGTACTTTCCCTTCATTACTCAACTTAATGGCCTTAAACACCATTCCTTAATGGCATATGCTAGTAAGCCAACGTAAAATACGATTTCTATATCAAAATCGCACTTGAAACTTGTTGATTTCTGTTGATACACTACTGCTTGTGCTTCATTTTTGCTTCAAGAATAAACTTGTTTTTAAGCATTTATAATCCATTATTCACTTAAAAAACAAAAACCGAACCATAGCAATTGGATGAGCTTTTAGTAACTGGTCACAGTTTCAGACTCACTTGCCCACTTGTAATAACGTCTACAATTAAATATTAAACGTTGATTGTTATTCGAAAAGTCTCTAGAATATTCAAGCTGCAATGCACAGATAACGATGACAATATATTTAATAAAAATCGTTTGTGACGGTAACCATTATTTCATATTTGATTTCCAAGACATTTGTATGGTGTAATGATATGTAACATAAAGAAACAATATTTTCATCAGAGGACCGATGTTTTTTTCTCAAATCATGATATTTTATTCGTGTACCTTGAACTCAACATCTCGTTACTAGGGATTTACGTCTTACAGACATATTATAATGAAAAGCGTTGCTATCATCAACAACTTTATAAGATTTTTATAGTTAATTGTCAATTACAGAACAATCATATAACATTGTTGTTCTAGATATGATAAATAATGCAACGCAAAATTTCTTTACCTTCACTGAATATAAACCCTTTTCTCTATCAATAAAATAATCACATCAAACATGACGTAACAGTTTCCGATATAAAAAAAATGATAAACCATGTTTAAGTCAAAACTTTGCCCATTGACATGGACAAACCATCTTTATCAAAAACATGTTTGACTTGACAAATATATGATAACGTCTACTCAAATGTAACCATCAGATCTCCCATTAGAGGTGCACAAGTGGTCTGAAACTTGAAATCTACACCAGTTACAAGAGAATGAAGAGATTCCATATCGGTTACTAAATGTACGATAGGTTATCACTTATCACCAATTATGATTCTTTGAAGTTAGACCGATTAAAGACCTACAAGATGGATTACTATTTTTTTTTTACCATTTTATATCTTACCTTGAATATATAGTGTTCGAATCTGTGATTTATTCACACAAATCAGAACTCTCAAAGACAAAAAGAATCAAGCAATCGTTTGGATCCTCCAAGCGTGATTTCTTGTATTTTAATGATTAGCAAATACAAATATTTGATTGGAATAAGTAAAGCATATTTAAAATAACTTATGTAAAAGAAGTCGATACATAAAAGCATAAAAAAGTTTAAAAGTTAAATCCAGTCTTAGAGACTCGACCTTAAGAACTGTCAATGAGACCAGTCATAACCGGTTACGACAACTACCACCTTGTTCAAGAAGGATCGGTTAAGGATCAAGACCGGTCACATAACTTACGGTTAAGCACGGATTGTGGAAGGACATACAAGGTCCGGACCCAGGTAGGGCCGGTTAGGCTTTTGCCTCTTACTCGAAACCCATGGACCCACTAGACTTTTAGGCCCATTAATGAGCCTATCACGGTATCACCTCTTTTTGACGTTTTTAGTTGGCCCATTAAGTCCATCTAAGGCCAAGAGATATGCGACCCATGTTGGTGAAAATTATTCGCACCTATGCAATGCAAATATGCAACTTCAAATCATCTATTTAAAGTGTCACTTTGCAATTATTCTTTACACCAATACAATATTACATACCTTTAAAAAATGGCTGATTATGTAATAATGCAAAGGATTCCGAACAGCCTAACCTTTTGTACTATGTGCCTGTTTATTCGGCTAGCTATACACATCTGTTTGGTAGTGACTTAATAATATATAAAGTGGTTCAGTAAACTTCTAAAAGGGAACTTTATGCAAAAAACCAAGTTTTCTTGAAATCTGCTCATCCCAATTTTAAAAAAAAAAAACACACGTTTCTTTCATCTATAAAAAAACCATCTCAAAGAAAAACACTCTCAATCTATATAGACGAATTAATACATAAAGTCAACATTATTCATATAGAACTTAATAAAAAACCAACCAAACAGCAAGGTGACCATGAAAGTTAAGCAGGAAACAAATATAAGGTTATTTGGATACCTTATCTATTTGAAGTAAAAGATTTTAGATAACACGTAATAAAATGGGTATTATCCATATCACGAAACCCTTACAGTTACCGATATTCATATCCTAACCATCAAGATAACGGATAATAAAACGGGTAATGGATAAACGGCAAAATCTTGTACTAAAGCTCGCAAGTGTGATGAAATCCATACTACTTGGTAAGACCAACAAAGGGTAAGGGACGGGTGGAGAAAACATTCGTAGCCATCTATGGTGTTCGCAGATACTAAAACCAAACCTGCATAACTCGAAAGATCACAATCATTGGCTTATGATGAATGGAAAATTGGAAATGCAATTTGCTTTCATAATCACCTCAACATATTCAAACAAGAAATCATAATCATGAAAGATCCACACCAACATCCATTCGCTAAGGTTCAAATTCATCATTCCAAAAGACCCGATTTCTTAATCATGGAATAGTAGCCAAGAACCGATTCTAAGCATGAAGGATCATCACTTCTAGTACATATTCACAAACATTTTCCTGGATATGTTTCGAACAGAATTGCAAGAATCGAAATGGAACCAGAATGAACACAAATAAACTTCAATCCTAAAAGGATCATCACTTCTAGCACATTCACAAACAATTTCCACTGGTTTTAGTAATGTGAATAAAATAAAAATTCATTCAGCAATGTGCCACTGCTTTCATACATAAATGAATTCGGATCATCAAATTCAACATTGGAAGCCAACTGAAACAAAAACAGTTCGTTATTCGAATGAATCGAGCTTCAATCCCAACTCAAACCCATGATTCCAAGCTCCAAATCCCACCTAAATGTAAGAACAATCTTTAATTTGCTTCAACAAATTTCCAATCATATGACAACAAAATGCGTATAATTCAAAACCCATAACAGAAAATTCAAGAATAATAGCATCATTCAGCTATATGGTAGCAAAATCCAAGTTCTAAAATCGAGTCATCAAAACCCTAATTTTAATCGAATCCCCTTCACTTACCAGGTCTTTCAAAGAAAGGACATCCAAAAAGGAAAATAAAGAACACAAAGGAAAACAATAGGGGTTCCAAGTAATTATGTATCAAAACCTGGGCGACTTTGAAAACCAAATCATCTGCCAATTCGTTCATTAATCATCGCCTCTCCCCTTGGGTTTCCGATAATTTTCCTCATAGTGCTTGGCCATCACGACCCCCGTCTTGTAAAGCTTGTGAACGTTCGGAACGTCGTAATTCTGAGCAACGTAGATCCCGAAAGCTGTACCCAACATGAAGGTTAAGCTGCTTCTGATTATACCCATGGGGGATTTCGAATCAAGTATTCAAAATTACAGACCAAATTGAAATGGGTTGGATCTATAACTCCATGCCTATTGATTGCGATAAGGGATTTATATTGAGACTTTGGGCATAATTCTTTTGAACTTGGGGGAGGGTTAATTCAATGGCTTCTTCCCCAAGGTCGCTTGCACCGATTGGCCTAGAACGTTCGGAGCAAGATACGCCTGTCCACTCCAATTTATGTGAATGACCATATTCATCCCTAAATTTCTCTTATTTACATGTTTGGTCCTTTGACCAAGGTAGAACCGTAAGGTAGTGTTTGGTATGCAGATTGGACAGGACAGAACAGGATAGGACAGAACGGGACGGGACAAGACAAGACTAATTGTCTGTCCTATGTTTGGTACGACTAGGACATGACAGAACAAAATTATTAAAATGACCATATTATTCCTAAATGTTGTTCAATGTTATTTTATATCATATAATGACTGTAAAATGACAACAAATCAATCAAAATATTATCATTTTAACTTTAGTCCCATGTTGTTCCACCTTTTTGGTGGAACAAGAAATATCAAGATTTGTCCCATTCGAATTAAAAAAAATCTCACCTTATCTCATGTTTTTTTGTCCATGGCATGCCAAACATGGAACTATTTTTTTTGTCTCGTCATGTCCCATGTAGTCTGCATATCAAACGCACCCTAAAAGTATACACAAGATTCAAATAGACCCTCAAACTAAAAAAACGATAAAAATGGACCATTTGAACTTTGCTATCATGATTACTTACATCAAGTTTGACCAAAAATAACAAATATAACCCTAATATCATTTCAAATGAAACTACTGGAAAACTATAAAATAAAGGTCATCTTTTGTACATGGTTTCAGAGCCAAATTCAACTGACAAGAGATTAGGAGAAATGGATCGTTTCAACTTGTTGGATATATGATTAGAAAGAGGAGCAAAGTCGGGGGTAGAGGAGGAAGTGTAACACCCTTTAAGATAGGTTGTTTCAGGGGGGAACTTCTGTAAAATTTCAAAATATTTTGTAATTGTTTGTATTTTCGAGCCTTGGGTTATTATAGTTTGGCCCTGAGTAACCTAATCAAAAGAAAGTGGATTTTTTAAGGAATTTTGGACCTGGACAGTAGCCCCGTGGTAAGTCGCCTCACTCACTGGAATGTTGGCATTTTGGAAATCGACTCGTGCCGTGAAAAAGAAGTCGAGCGGCATGTGGAGGTGGCCTAAGCTGCATGGCATGAGGCCTCACTCAATGTTTTGTGTTGAACTAGTTGGGTACTCGCGCAATGTGGCAGGATGCAAAAGTTCTATCAAAGATAAATTCAATTTTTAGATACCACATAAAGTTGGAAGCGACATAATAAACTTGGTGTTGTAATCCATGAAAATGCAGATTGAAAACAACAGTAAAAGACAGATTCAACTTCTTGAATAACATCCACATCTCAAGCCAATATGTCATTCGAAACCACCGTTGTCAATTTTTAAACATCTTCATTATCGTTCAACAAATCATCGTCCACATTTGTTCCAACCATCAACCAACACTGGTGCCATTGATTTTGTTACAATTGTAGGTGAACACAATTTGGTATGTTCTCGTCAGTCTAAAGGACTGAACCACTTTGGTTTTGTGAGAATGGTGAACCACAAATCCACCAAAATCTTTCAGTTTGGCTATTCACAGTATTCAGTGATCTCAATATCAAATAGGTAGTTTGGGCTTCAATTTTGGATCCTACCTGATACATTTTAAATCTACAACCTTCCAATAAAAATAAAAGTCATCGAATCCAAATGATTGTTTTAGTATAATTCAAACTCAAATACTAATTTCATTGAACTACTATTCATGTGTATCGGACTTCAGCTTTTACATTTTAGGTTTAATTTGGACTTCACTGTAAGATTCATCTCATGATTTTTTTTATCAGCATTAATAGGGAATTTCCTTATTAGAAATATATTATACACATAAAGCAAGTATAAATAACATTATGACATCAATCTCTTAAAATTAATGGGTTGTGAGCAAAACCAAATCTTCAACAACAACAAAAACGATCATGCATGCACACTTAATGAAAGCTTGAAAAAGGAACAAATAAATATACACAATGGCAAAAAAAAATGAAGCGATGGCCATGATGAATACACACACATAAATCAACAAAATTTGACAACAAAGATATACTTCAAGAACTCTTCAAATCTTCATATGAGTTCAAGCAGCTTCATTTAAACATTAAAGAAAGCTCTTACACTTAAACATTTGGCATTTGGTATTATCATGCATTTGGCATCTATTAAATGAAAGTTCTTACATTTAAACATTAAATAAATTAATAAAATTAAAAAAAATCAACAATTCATAAATATAGCCCAACTATTCGAGCAATTGTTAGTCTTTACTCTAGCTAGTCATAGCCACCAATACATCTTCACGTGGAATTCCACCAACTACAAAGGTCCAACACCTAAACACGATAAATCCAACACAAAATCAACCAATATACTCAACCATCATTTGAAGAACACATGAAACGATATATTAAATGAGAAAATGGAAAGATAATCGACATCACATCCAAATTTTTGGTTAAGTCCACCGTTCTTGGGATAGGGATTTGCCTAAATCGACTGCCAAATCATTGGATAACTATAAGTAGTATTGTAATACTCAACCGTTTACTAAATGTTTACTAGATCCTGGGGCCTTTCTGCCACCGAGAAACAATTCATGCTTGACAAAAAGAATATTAGCCCATTACCTGAATCATTCATCACGCCATAACTTGTAAGATCATCTTTTTTGAAATCCAAAAATAAAAAAGTTTGAATAAGCCTACTCGGAAAGTCTATCCCTCAAACAATCTTTGAATAAAGTCTATCCCTCAAAAAATCAAATTGTCAACCATGATCATGTGTATAAACCTAATTGAAAACAAAAATGAAATCAAGAACCTATAGCGTATAAAACCCAAATGAAAACAATACTATATGGACTTTATAGAACCCAAATGAAATCAAGAACTATAGAACCCAGATGCACATAACTTGTATGTTTTGTCTAAAAACATTTTGGATTTCCATCCTGAAATGTTTCAAGTGTGCCAACCATGCAAAGGCACATATAAATCAAGACAGTAAACCGTTGGGACAGACATTTGCACACATGACCACTTAAACTTGTTAGAAAAATGTAAGAATCATGCATAGAAACATAAGAACAAATATGAACTAGGTACATGCATTCCAATTCTCCAAAAGTGAAGTTAGATAATTTAGACAACCAACATTTTGATGATGAACAAGAGTAGTGGTTGTTGCTGAAAGTAAGTTGAAAATAGAACCATTCTTCTTTGAGAGCAGCGGCTGTGTCCAAGTACTTTTGAAATATAGGCAAAGTATGTGTCCCTCTTCTTCTGAAACACTACTATATGTGTATGTGTGTATTTCTCTCATAGTTTTCATGAGTACTCGTTCATTTGAAAAGTCAACAATTTTTAGCATAAATTTTGATGATGAACACCATACCTTCTCATCTCCAATTCTCTATAATGTAGCATCACACTCAAATCTGTTTGGTTTTCTGGAATGACTCAAAACAAAAGCGTTTTTCCCTTTCTTTCCAAGTGACAGAAGCATCATAAAGAAAGATATATGGATACTAAAAAAAATTCTAAGCTTTTTCCCACTTTTGGCAAGCGAAGAATCGAATGTTGTTTGGGCCTTTCACACAAATGCAAACAAAAAATCAAATGCTTACCTACAACTTTCGGTTGGGCGGCTTCCACACAAATGTTGTTTGATTTTGTAGAGGAGACACCCAAACCTGAAAAGAATTCTTTTCTATCACTCTACACTGTGGTACCGATTGCTATACATATATGAAACGTAGAGGCAAAGAAACGACCAATTGCAATCAAAAATATCAAATTAAACAATGGACTGACGATGGAAACCTGTAAATCGAAGCTCCTTGACTTGAAGAGATTCAGGTCCTGCAAGAGAGAAAGATTTTGACAACCACTAAATAACAGATGTACCAACAATAAAAAATTGGAAACTACAACAAAGAGAATGAATCCCCAACCTTTACTTCGTGACCCGAAAACTCACCGAATCTTCTTCTGGTGGAATAAAAAAATGTTATAAATCAGACACACCAGAAAAAGATTATTGTAATTTAAGCATAATATGTCCACATAAAACAAAAAAACTATCAGGACCAATTCAATATAGTGGAATAAGAAATAAGGGAACAAAAAAGACTCCACCTGAACATGTAATCCTTGAAATATATAGATTAAATCATGGCATATTTGTAATAAATGAAAAGTTGAACAAAAATAAACATTGATGAACATTCTAAAACGAAGGTATTTGTGGAAAAGATCATGACATATGAACACCATATAATTATGAACATATTTTTATGAACATATATGAGCACATTATTATGAATACATTTTTATGAACACCTATGAACATCATTAAATACCATAAAAGTAACTTCAACATAAAAATTACCTATTCGTCCTTCATCATTAAATCAAATATTTAAAGTAACCTCTACTAAAGAATTAATTTTATTGGTTCAATAAGTTTACAAAGTTAAGACCATATTCTTAGGTTAATAAAAGATCTTACCCCCCCTCTTTCTCTTTATGTGTGTGTGTGAGAGAGAGAAAATGAGATAATTGAAAATTAAGTTATTAATATAAAAACTTGCATAATAATTTACAAGAAATGACGAATAAATAAAGTATAAAAAAATATTTTATAATAACTAATTTATATTTTTTTATCAATATTAATTTATATATTTTATAGATTTATTAAAAGAAAATAGAATGATTAAAAAATAATAAATGAAATATTAACAGAAAAATAATGTATACCAGAATCTGAGTTCTTGTTCAAGCACATGGGTTCTAATAATAACATGTAACTGAACAAGAAGCTATGTCACACAATAAAGGTTCTTATAAAAATTTCAAGAAAACCTCAACAAATTCTCAACTGTAAATGCTCTTATAATCCATACAACGTTCAAAATATCGTTATAAAAATGATCAATTTTGAAAATTATTATAAAAGTCTTTTAATTTCCCAAATCACTTTTAATAAATAAACTGAATTTTTCATTATGAATAGTCAAGTCTGTTGTTTGTATTTTTATTTGAATTAATAACAACTGAACTTTTAAAAATTGGTTCTTTATATCATTTTACCTATAAAAAACTACCTGTAACCAGTTAAAAGTATTTTTATGTAGAAAAAACCTACATTAGTTTTACCATTTTCAATTGTAAAGACCCATAATCAGATCTTTATCTTAACCTCAAATCATTAATAAATTTCAACCTTAAAAATTGGAAACTTACATAAAATACTGGATTGAAACAGTTTAAACATAAATCACAGCGGAAGTAAATTCTTCTGATCATACAGCAATTGCTTAAACCCACAACTGACTACTCTTCGTCAAGACAAGTCACGACTAGACTTCATTTCAAGTCTATCCTCTTCACGCATAGCCTGGCGCTACGCCCTCTCTTTGCCCTTGCTACTATTCCCATAAGTGTAGTGACCTGGTTGCATTTTTTTTTTATTAAAAAAACACGAGTTTGGTGAGCCTAAGGCCCAGTGAATAAACGGTTTACACACAGTTCATAAACTACCGAAAACATGAGGGGGAAAGGACTATATCACACAACATTGTCTGGCGAACTTCACACAACATGTTCGTTTTTACGGCTTAACAAGCTTCACACAGCGTGCTTGTTTTCAGGATTAAATCCTTAGTACAGTTCCCCCCCAAATTTCCCACACAACATTTTATCACAGAAAACACGTTCACACAGCAAACATATTCGTAAAATACAACAAGCTTGCAATTTAACAGAAATAGATATGCAACCCTTAAAAAACATCACGTAAACTCACCGTGATTGATAGCTTCGAACGTTCGTCGGATGAACGTCACACACACAACTCTTGAGTATCGATTCCCTGCTTTCGCCTTCTAGCTCTTGAATACCTCTATTTGCTAGTAAGGAACCAATCTCTAGCTCATCACCTCTATGTATACTCTTCGTAACCTCCTTACGAATTAATTACCACTTAATTGGTCGGTTACAAGGCAATTAATATCATTTTAAAAACCTAATTTATTCCTTTATAGCGGTTACGATTCTAGGCCATAAATAGTTCTAACGGCCAAAAATAAAAAAAAAATAAGTAAGATTCTCAAAAACCTCAAATAATATTTTAAGTTATTGCATCAACCCTATACAATTCAAACCCCTCGAACCCAATGATATCATCACCGTATCGTCGTCTGCTCTCCATCGCCACCGTTGCCCCAGACATCTATCTCCCTCCTTTTGATATGTTTCTTTGTCTTTTGATTCTTCCTATTTTCCGATAATTTAATGGAATACATGTAAGCAAATTTTTAAACGAGAGAACCGAGAAACAAAAAAAAAACTGATCAAAAAGAGGGATATTGATAGCAAGGGTCATTGGGGAGTAATAACAGTGATGGTGAGTTGACAACGAGAGGTTTAAATGCCATAAGATTTGAGAATGATAAAACTGATTTAGATATTTTACTTTAAAGTCTTCCTAAACATGTTACAAGTATTTTTATAAGGTTAAAAGAACGTAAATAACTAATTTCTAGAAGTTATATAATTTATCTATTTATGAATATAATTTAGCGATATAATCGTTTAAAATAAAATAAAAAAGTTTGATAATTTATTTATGTAAAGTTAATGATATTCTGGATTATTTCTCATGAAAATGAAGTTACGTAATATTACTTGGTATTTACTACAACTTGCAATGGTGCTTTTTATTTTATAGTGTCCTTTTTCTCTTTTTAAATAAGATAAATGTCGTGTTTTTATCTAACAAAACAAAAAGGTAATATATTATTTTTAAAAGAGTCTTTGATTAAAGAAAAATTATCTAAAATGATTAATTTATATATTGATAAAATGGTTATATTTCAGATTTTTTTTTCACAAATGACCATAAAAAGCACTCTTGAAGGGTGATTTTACTTTATTGCAGGCGATTTGGGTTTTGAGGGTACGAATAGGCTCACATGCATGCTATTCTAGGGACAAAAACACGATATTTTTTTTATCATTTTATGCATACCCTTTACTATAGAAAATCACCCCTAGGGGCGATTTTAACTGTTATTTTGTCCGATAGTGGAGATATTTTATGATGCACATTTTTGGTTGATTTGACACGACACGACTAAACATAGGAGGCGATTGTACATGTTATTTCCTCTTATCATGACATGATTTTGTATAAAATGTCCATAGGAGGGGATCATTTCATCACCATCAACTTCCACCAACCACCGAACATCTGTCATATGCTCACGTCCACCACCGTCCACTGACATCTTCCACCAAATAATCTCTTATGTCTAGTCACATCGTCATTGAGTTGTCAAATCAATCAAAAAGTTGTGTCACGGAATATTTCCACTACAGAACAACATAGAGGTCAAAATCGTCTCCTAGGACGATTTACATGAGATCTTAAAAAAAAATAAGATTTTCGTCCCCCAAAAAGCATACATGTGGAACTCATTCATATCTCAAATCACAAAATCACTCCCATAAAGTAAAAATCGTTCTCCGGGGGCAATCTTTGTGAAGAAAAAAAATTCTGAAAAATGATCATTTTGTTTGTATATCATGTTTAAAATGATCATTTTGAGTAATTTTTCTTGATTAAAATATTACTATTTATTTTATAATTCCAAAAAATAAATTACTCTTTTACTATGGATTAACCTTAATTAGGCTTTGATAGATTTGTTAATAAAATTAATTCTTTTTTACTTTTATAAATCATTAGCATGATTAGACTTTAGATAGCTTTAAATATCTTATTACGTTGGTGTAATTATATTTTAGAAAGCCGTAAATATTTTTTTATTACGTTAATGTGATTACAATTTAAAAAGCCATAAGTATTTTTTTATTACATTTGAATACATTCAACCTTTTTGGTCGTTTTCTTTTCAATGAATTTATATTAAATTTTACTCGATTGATATGGTCGAGATAAAATATAATATTAAATTAACTTATTTTCATGTAAATAAAGCAAAATTGTTGTCTGTAACGTATATTATAATTTATTTTGTATCATACGTATTTTAACCTAATTAGTTTTGAAGATTTGAAGAAAACGCTGACTTTATTTGCAGAAACCAAACAAGGGCTTTTAAATCATGGATATGGTTTCATAAAGAGTTGGTAGTTTATGTAAGATTTAATCATGAAGGTGTCAACTGGTAAAATTTTGTGTTTGTTTTTCAGATGTTACTGGTTTAAGTTTCATCAAGGTTTACGAGAGAGTTTATTAGAATGTTAACTTCAAAATATTAGGAGACTAATGAGGTATGCTAAACTGGTTTGTATAGTTAGGGTTGTTTGTTTACCTTTTAATAGTTTTATTAAGAAGCATGCTCCGAATTGTTAAGAGATAAATCTTGTTTAGAAAAAAAAAATCGGCCTCTTAATGGTTCTAAAACCCTCTGAATGATTTTGTATGTTGGGCCTCCCTTGACTGTTCAGCGCCCTAATTTCATTGTAAACAATTATGTTTTTCATTTTACAATATATCATGAGAGCCTCTTAATCATTCGGACCACTTGATCATTATGTATCAAATCATTCAACAACTACCACACTACCACTTAAGAGTACGTCTGATGCACATACTATATAGGACATGACAAGACAAAAAAATAATCTCAGGTTTAACATGACATGAAACATAAACTACATAAGATAAAACTCAATTTCATGAGATAAAAAGAAGGATTTTTTTTTCCTTTCAAAAAGGTAGAACAATCTTGAACAAAAAATAATTATGTTATTATTACACTTTACTATATTATTATTATATTTTACTTTATTTAGTATAATGATTAAAAGAAATTAGTATTACTACTTTTATTAGTACTAGTAACATTTTATTGTTATTATTATGGTTATATAAAATTATTAAATATATGTATTAAAATTTTAAAATGATGATAATATTTTTATTATTACTTAATTAATGATGTTCAATATAAAATTAAATGTTACCACAAACCTCTTTTTCTGCGTGTTTGTGCATTTTATATGTACAAAAAAAATTATCTATCTTAATAGAAAATAATAAAAATAAAGTGCTTTCTTACATAAAATCATTTAAATATTTCATGTAACTTATAACTATTAAATAAAAATAAAAAGTATAAAAAAAATATTTTAAGGGACAATATAGTCATTTTCATATGGTTATCCTGTGATGTCTCATGCAATCTGCACATAGATGGGTAAATTATGCGAGTCAAGATCGAGTATCGATAAACTCGACTTGAACTTGATAGTCATTTCTCAACCTCAAACTCGACTAGAAAACTCGTAAACGGTTCTCTAAGCTCGACTCGAACTCAATAGTAATCTTCTAAAATCAAACTCGTTTGAATCTCGAACTCGAGCTTCTTTGAACTCGTTTGATGCTCGAATCTTGTGAAATACTATTCAAATTTCACATTTTCCAAGATTACACATTGAAAATTATGAAACTTGAGGGTATGTTCTAATAAATTATAAAAACTAAAAGGTGTATTTTTTAAATTTATAAAACTCGACGGATGCCTCTCAAGTTTTTATTGAGTCGATCTCGAATAATTTGTAAGTTGTCTCGTTTCGTTTATATCTCTATATGACCATAAAATACTACCTCGAGGTTACCAAATATTTATAAGATTTAAATATAACTATATATATATATATATATACTATATTATAAAGTATTTGACAAAAACTCTTAAAAATCATTTTTTATGTATAAAATACTGTATATTGATGCATATTACTTAAAATTCAAGATTACAAGTAATTATTCATAAGTACAACTTATTAAAGCTCCATGTTTGAATTCGTGTAACTAACTGTGGATAAACATAACTAAATAGAGGATAAACATTTCATTTTAAAATATAAAAAATCTAAATGATAATTATCGAGTTTTAACAAAATAATTAATTATTATCTTTATAAGAAAATTATATTATTAAACAAAATATAAATTACTTCGTTATTGAACCTAAATTAAATTATAATAAAAAATAAATTAAAAATTACACAAAAAATAGGAATTTTAAATAGTTAAWTTGATAYTAATATCGATATATTTTTGTCAAATTTTTATGATATCTTTAAATTCATATTTTATTCAAAAAATAAAAAACATTATCATTTTTTTAAAATCGCATAAAACCATACTATAACATCGACTGAAATAAAAAATAAAATAAAATATTAAAATCAAGATATATCTCGCTACATTACGTGAATACCCTTCTAGTATATAAAAATATAGTCCTCCACATTAAACCAACGGTTGGTATATATCTATCGTATAATTTAAGTGATCTGTAAATACACTATTTACTTGTGAAGCAGGTTTTGCAATTATTAAAGAAGTGGGCCACAAAAGGGCCCACCAAGAATAGTGGGCTCTAACCAATGAAATCTAATAAGCCCTATATAATCATTGGGTGGAGGGATGACATGTCAAAGTTGAAAATTGTATGCCTTTCAAAAGATGGTCAAGATATGCTCAAGTAGGTTGAAATTTAATTAACATTTATATATATATATATATGAAATAAATTCAACCGAGAATGGTAATGGTAACTAACTAATAGAACATGAAAACGGTCAAAATACATACAAAATTATTAACATTAACGATCAACACAACAATGTGAAAGCAGTGTGGTCCGTGACCACAAGTCGTAACCAAAATTGTATGAATCACATGTGATTTTAGTGTAAAATCACAAGTAATTTGATGTTTTCTTATTCTTTTGATTTGGTTACTGTTTTCTTTTATATATATATATATATATATATATATATAAGTAGGAAGGTTTAAAAGAAAACATTAACTTTTGATTTTGTAACAAATTATTTTTATTTTTGATTTTATTTTAGAAAGATGGTGACTAATAATTTTTTAATTTTTGTAATATAATCGTATTTTATTTTTAAAAAGTAACCAATATTAATAATTAAATAATATGTGAGTGAATGGAACTCAGAAAGTTTATACGTAAAACTAAAAAAAGTGAAACAACGATTTGTGTTTAAGTTCATAGATGAAACCAAAATTCATAGGTGAAACCGGAAAGTGAAACAATGATTTTTGTTTGAAGTTCATAGATGAAACCATATAATCAAACAATAATTATAAGTAAAATCACATAATCAAATTTCATAGATGGAACCGTAAAATTAATGTTTATTTAAAGTTCATATGTGAAACAAAAAAGTGAATTTGATAATTAAGGAAGATTAAACAAATTCACATGTGAAATTAAATATTTATAGGTGAAACAATTATGTGAATTAGAAAATTAATAAATATATAATTAAAGAATGTCATAATTAAGTGAATAAGATAATTAGGGAATGTCGTATTAATAATAAAAAAGACGAAAATGTTTCGCTATTTATTTGATTAATAAAAGAAAATGAATATATATAAACAATATATTCGTATGTTTTTAAAGTATTTTGATTTAAATTATCATTCTAATCATACATCAAAATCATCAACAAGGTCATAATAAAGTTTTTCTTGGGGCTTTCGTCTCTTTTTCTAAAATAAAATAAAACAAAAATGTTCATAATATATATATATATATATATATATATATATATATAAGTAAAAGATTGTGTGAAAATGAGTGTTTAGGTGAGAAGATAAAAAATGATATGAACGTTTCATCACTTTTAATATCAAACTTATCCATTAATCTTGTTTGGTACAGAGATTGATCTGGTGCATCTCATCCTAATATGCATCCAATGGTGAAGATCATTTCTTACGCTTCTCACATTAACTCTCTTTCTCATGGGAACTCAATCTACACACACATATAGGGATTAAATCATGTGAGGAGGAAAAAAAGGTTGAGTACTGTGATGACCAATCTCAATGGATAGTTGAATTTAATATATAGCTATGAATGACGATGGAATTTGTGATATTTCTGAAATTTGAAATTATGAGATACATGACAAGTGGAAAGGTATTTTAGACATTTGACATCCAACCCATAGTTAACAATAACGGCTACCAAAATTATATTATTATACTGAAATTTTAAATCAAAATTATATTATTATAATGAAATTTTAAATCAAAAAGATATTAATTAAAATAAAGTTTTAAATAAAAAAATTATATAAAAAACCAACGTTTTATTTTTTATTTAATTTTGACATGAGTACTATTATTTTTTCTTACATTTTTTTAGTAATTGTAATTCTTACATGAAACAATAAAAATGATCAAACCAGTATATTATTTCATTTTGTGAAACAACACTTAAAAATTTCACATCATATTTTATGTCATTTTTGTTTCTTTTCTCATGATGAAACAATACTATGTTATTTCACCATGCAAAACAACAGTATATTGTTTCATCACATGAAACAATATTGCATTATTTAACCATGTGTAACAGCACTACATTGTTCACATTAGCAACATTGTGTTGAACAATATGAAACAACACTTTAGTGTTTTACATCTCATTTCACATCAACTTTAATTTTATTTGTTTTCAAATTGTAAAAATAACACTAATGTTTCACCTTGTGAAACAACAATTTATTATTTAACATTAGCGACATTATATTATTTCATAATATGAAAGAACACTTTAGTGTTTCACTTACACATCACATCACATTTCATCTCAACTTTGTTTTGTTTTCATATCATCAAACAACAATAAATTTGTTTCACTTTTAACGATATTGTATTATTTTATTTCGTCAAATAAAACTTTGGTGTTTCTAGATGATGTTTTAATTACAATTTTTTATATTTACTATATTTTGTTTTCTCATATGATATTTCTATTATTTAAAATGGTCAAATTTATTTATAAAAATGTATAATTTTTTATAAATTGCCAATAAATAATGTATATGTAAGAAGTGAACGAGTGACAAATAACTTAATAATACAATAAAATAATAAAATATAAAAGATCATTATTAAGTAATGAAATTTAAAATATCTTATTATTACATATAAATTATATCGCATTAAATTGAATTAAAATAAAATAATTAATTTATATTTTTTTATATCTATAAAAAAATGGAAAATAATTAAGAAAATAAAAAATTATCATCACATCCTTCTTTGATTATAAATTGAACATTTTTTAAGGTTGTTAGATCAAAATAATTAGATGGTTGAAATTGGTTCTCAATATTATATATATATATATATATATATATATATATATATATATATATGATATTGGATTACTCAAAAGCAATGAATGTGAAAAGGGGGTGGTTATGTGTCCTTATATCTTGTGTAAGGGTAGCCAAGGTGTGACACCACCATGGATGGTTACAAGTCATTGAGTCATTGATCAAATAGTGTCTCTCATTGGTCTCTTTCAATGGCTTAAGTGTATGCCCATATATGGATAAACACATACACTTGCCTTGGATTTAATTGCTATTTTTTGAATTAATTTTCATCATTCCAAAATCATTTTTTAAATTGTCTTTAATTTGGTTAACGCATCGATCAGTAACGTTTCAAGTTTTGCTTAACGAAAATTAAAATTTTATTCTAACAGTTTTTTTTTGTGTATGACAATATAATATTACAAAGTAAAAAACTATAACCTTCAACAACAACCGATAGAATTTATAGTTAGGAAAGGAACTGAAGAAGGCTAAAAACAACAGTTGAGCAACAAAAAGCGACTAAACAACTCAAACAAGACGGAAAGCCAAGAAACCACACAAAATTAGAAGGCTAAGAGGTAGACGAGAAGTGAAAAGCGAGCAAAAAAACAACCCTCGAAGAGATTACATGGAGAAATACAACAGGTTTGGATTATCAACCAACGCCTCCCACTGTATGGATCCCTTTCGCAGGCTTCTCGAAACTCAATCGAAAACATGAACATGCCTATGAGAAAAAAGAATCGTGACTGAGGATGATTTGTTAACAGTATTTTGAAGAGTGTTATTTATGTATTTATAATAGTTGTAAACTTCATAAATATTGGTTTATCTATTATGAGAATAAGTACAGAATAATGTTATAGTTAGGATAGTAAGAACGTAATTTTTTTATTTTTTATTTTTATTTACATATTTAAAAATATATACATTGATAATATATCAGTACTGCAATATCACTTTTTGGATCATTAATCACGAGTTTGATCTTCATTAATATGTTACTAAACTGCTGAAAAACTATAGGTAGCTAGCAAAACTATCTAGATAATATACGACGACACAATAATCCCTCATCCCTACACAAGATGTGAAATTGCAAGGTGTCAAATGTTTTCAAAATCTTGGTGCATGTTTTATTTCATGATGTGTCACTATCGTGTGTTTATCTAGTCTGACCGGCTTATGTGGTTTAAGTATATTATGGACTTTAAACTAAAAAAAGATAACATTTACATCGAAAATGAAGTTTCTACATATAATAATAATAATAAAAAGAATTATATAAAAAGAAACAAGGAAGTTGATGTAGGGGGGTAGCCGTCACATGGGGTATGCTAGGGTTTGTTCAATCATACAAATTTCCCAGATCAATCATGGTTTTTTCCTAAAACAATTCTAGCATGTCCCCCTTTCTTTTGCAATCGGACACCTACATTTCTTGTAGCTCAATCTTACAAATAACATATCGCTAATAATTTGGACTTTTTTATTTTTGTAAATAAAATTATATAAACTAACTGATAATTAATAAAATAATTATTAATTGATAAGCTAATTGATGAATTAATTATGTTTTTAAACATATTAGTTGATAAGTTAATTGAGAAATATAAATAATTAGTAAGTTTTAACGTTTTTTAAATATATTAATAATATAATATGTTAATGTTCAAAAACAAAGTTGATCAATCTTACATGTCTTAATTAACTAATAATTTCTCACAAAAAATAATCAACTCAGAGTTTCTTTTTTGTGAAACAAAATAAATATAATTCTACTTTTAGGTAATTTATAAAAATATTTTTCAAATTGTTATATTTGTTTTTCGGCTGACTAAATATTTTTAATAATAATATGATGAAAATAATTGATAAGATTAATAATAATTATAATAAATATTTAATAACTAATGCTAATGAATAATTTGCAATTAAAATTAATTAATAAATTGAAATTATTATTAATTCGTAATAATTAATGTTAATCAATAAGTGGACTTAGTTATTTTGTGCTCATCCAAACGAAACTTTTAAATAAGTTAGTTTATTTTTGTCAAATATGACTTAAGTTGATATAAGTTATAATATTTATTTGTAGTCCAGTTCTATTTATGCCCGTCCTATATGAGTGGTATGTGAGTGAGGAGAGAGTATGAAATGTGAATTAAAGAGGTATGAATAGCAACTTATTATTAATTACTGAATCAAATAGATAAAATAAAAAAATTAGTTACGATATAAAAAGCTTAAAAGTCGGTCCAATTGTATTTAAAAGCTTGCAGCTTCTTAAGGTTGCGCTCGATAAATCGAATAAGACATAACAAAGCCGGAAATTTGTCATTGTTGCACGTTTGGTATAAATTTTATGTGGAACAGATGTGTTGCACTCGCAGCTCATGGAACAAGGTGTAATAAATTTATATTTTAGCAATATACCCTCAAAATATATAAAACATTAAATCTGTTTTCTCTTAACATTTTATCCATTATTTAGATTTTATTTATTTTATTTTATCAATTTTAAACTTTCACTTTATTGTTCTCAAAATACTATTTTTAACGCTTTTTATGTTTTGATTAATTTATGTAATTTATTAAGTGTTAGTAATAAGTATAACAAAAATTTGGAAATTAATAAACTTCAAATTTTGGTGTTATTATTATGTTTCGACGGAAACTTTCTAATGATTTATTTTGTTATAATTTAATAAATTATATAAATTAATTAAAATATATAAATAACTCATTAAAAATAAATTGATCATTTTATCAGTTATGTTCTATTCTATTTTATATTTTCTGGATAGCAAATGCATCATAAGTTATGTCATTGGAAAAAAAAATCTACTATTATCCAAAATTATAGTTTTGTAAACATATATAACACATATTTATATATATTAACAATATATCTAACAGTAAACCTATTGTGTTTTTACCAAGGGTCTTTAATCTATTGGTATGTGAGTCATTGGCCTCCTAGTAGGTCAATGGTTCAAATCTCATCAAATGTGAACATGGAGTATGAGTTTATTTGTTCTATTTACCATATATAAATATTCTATACTTAAAAAAAAGCCTATTATGTTTAAACCCCCAACTAAAAATAACTATTTTCACTCGAACTCCTTTGATATGTTGCAAAAGCCATTTGAACCATCCATTTTACCACGTACAATAAGAATCAAAAGTGAAAGATACAATATCTTTTATTTTAAGCTATTCTACAAAGTATATAAAGTTTTATCTTTTGCAAAAGAAATAAATTACGTCACCATATTAGTAATTAATGATAAAGCACAAGTATTAGTAACCGTATCGTGTTAGAAATATATTTTGGTAGTTGAAAGATGATCAAACGAGAACAATGTCAAAATAAATAAAAATATAAGAATACGATCCGATCATACGTAAGCAAGCATCCTGACCTGCAAACTCAAAACACAACAAAAGTCGTGTGAATTATATGTGAATTTACACGTGGTTCTAGTGTAAAACCACATGGTTGTTTTCGTGTATTAATATTTGACTTATATTTACATATGAATTTCACTTAATATTTAATAAATACTTAATTTATTTATTACACTACATGAAATCAAATATTACAACATTAAATATTAAAACATTCAATACATTTTATTCTTGAAAAAAAGTTATAAAATACAATTATAATGCATTATTGTTGATTAAAACAAGACATATACCATTATTACATTATTGATGTTTGTTAGATGAATTTAGAGGATTTTCAAGATCCACTCGATTTTAACAACTCTAACTTTAATTATAGAGTAAATTACAGATTTTGTCCTTGTAGTTATATCAAAATTATGGATCGAGTCCACCAAGCAAAATAAATATAGATGTGATCATCATGGTTTTAATTTTGTTATGGATTGAGCCCCTCAACCCAACTCCATTGAAAATGTGTTCGTGAAATATCTCATGTGTCATTCATATGATAGGTATTGTTGTCATTTTACCTAATTATTTAATATCGTTTCTATTGTACAAGTTTATAAAAACTTGTGTACAAGTATAGATAATATTTAAAAAACAAAACAAAACAAAACTTGATTAATGTGGTAGCTTTTCTTCACCGTCAACCATCTCATCTTCGGACTCTGGCTACCACCTTCTCCAACCTCCTCCCTGCCTTCCTCATCTCGTCTCCCTACTCTCCGGCAACCACCATCCCCTATCCCCTTCCCCATATCTTAAATCCTTACCACACCCATTTCTAATCCAGATTCAAAATCCACATTGAATCAGATCTACCAGACTTTAAACTTCACTGGAATGCACAACAATAAGAACAAAAAATGCATCAAAGATGAACAATACCACATTTATGAATAAGACAATGGTGGGGGATTGTTTATATAAACGATCATCTACAACAATTAATCAGACCAATATATGTTTAAAAAGATAAGAAAAAACCTGAAAGGAGTGAATCAAAAACGTAAACCACTACTTTCTTCATTTGAAACGTTGCCAATGTCGGGATTTCATTGAATGTTACAGGAACGGTTGAAACCACCATTGATGCACCTCGTTTCAAAACCTTTATGTCATTTAAACTAATTACAATTTTGGCCATTATTGTTACCACTTTGTTTCAGAATTGACTTTTTTGACTAACTCTATTTAAAAAGTTCGTTAACCTCAAGGGTATTTTGGTATTTTTATTATTTATTTAATTTTTAATAAAAATTAAATAAATATATCATTTATATATAACTCTAAATAACAGCATGATAAATCCACCTTCCCGACGCCCCTTCTCCTTGCACGACAAAACTCTGGCGGTACCTCCCCTTGAACCCTTTGTCTTATTTGAAGAATCGTCGACCACCACAAGCTCTTGCCGGCTAGCCCAAACCCTTTGCTAGTGTTGGAACTTGATTTAATAGTGAGAAACTTTGTCCCACATAAGAGAGCCAAGGAAACTTAACTCACGTAATATACACTAACCCTTGAGCATTAAATGAATTGTTTAAAAGTTTGGGCCTTGGTGTATGGTGTTTCATGGTGGGCTCTCCTTGATACACGTATACATATTTAAGGTCTCCCGATCTGATATAACCGACCCGGATGACAATTGTTTATTTCTCTTCGTATATGTTTTTTTTTCATTCGCTGCATACAGAACATAAGAAATAACTGCTCTGGTTTCTCTCCTATTTTTCGTACAACATCCATCACCAAACATAGATTAATTTCGCCAGATTCAAGTGCAAACTTGAATTCGATTGTTGTATCCTCTAGACGAACGCCAATTATACCGGCGAATTTTTGTCTTAGGACACTGCGATTGTGCAGGCCTCGATCGGGATCAATATCACGAAGAATCTGCAATATCGAGTATGTTTCTTCGATTCCATCCTTGTAGATGTTAATTACATAGATTTGTATTACTAGTTTACGTTTTTAAATACGAATCTTTCGTTTATCTTACAAATTCTTTCAATTTATATACATCTTTCTGTTTTGGATTGATAACTCCTAAGAGCTAGAACCCTCACCCCAACCTATTTATTACCCCTTCCCTATGCCTTTCGTCCCCTATAATAACACGACCACCACCTGCCCACTCATTTTCAATGGGACGTGCAATGCAATGACTGCACCAATCACCTCCAGATTTACTTCAAAGACCTGTTGCACCTCCATCCTCTTCATCAAATCTATATCGCCATTAGTTCGGGAAGAGAGATAGCGGTGACTGGTGGTGGTTGTGTTTTAGATGAGACAGGGGCACAGGTTTAATGAAAACCTTCTTCTACATAGATGAGAAGTGTAAACACAAAAACTCTTATCTGCAAAGAAAGAGCTTTTATACACATAGATGATGGATTGGACGCCTATGACCTCCCCTACCCACCTCCACCCCAATATGGTTCAGATTTGGGTAGTCAATTTCGTCTTAGATTCGAAGATTGGGATATGATTCCTAATATTGTTGTTAGTTACATAGCTCCCCTCTGCTTCTTTATGTTTTCCCCCGAGAAGATGACCAACGTTTTGATCTATAATCGGTAGGGTGAGGGACGAGACTAAAAAGACCGAATGACTTATTTGAATTTGTACATTGACATTTATTTCTAAAAGATAGGGAAAAAAACCTGATAAAGAGTAAATTACATTTTTCGTCTCTGTGTCTGTTGAAATTTTCTATTTTCATTCTTATGGTTTTTAAGCTACAGTTTTCATCTCCATGATTTATAATTCTTTATCTTTTTCGTTCTTATGATTTAAAATTTATTACTTTTTTCGTATATGTGGTTTATAATTCATTTTTATTTTAGTTATTTATACTTAAAAGTAGTGTTTTGGCATCATGGACAAAAATATAAATGAATTGCAGAACCGAAATTTATATACCACGGGGATGAATTCCGTAATTTTTTAGCAGATCACAAGGACGAAAGACGTAATTTACTCAAAGATAAAAAAGACCAAATGGACCAAAATGCCTTATACTTAATGAAGCTTTTTTAACGGAGCAAGTTAGATGGATCAAATCCGAAACATGATGGTAATCAGATGGATCAAAAGTGAAACAAAATGGCAACCACGATGACCAAAATTATAATTAGTTTAAAAAAGAGACGATAGTTGATAGTGGGTGACAACCACATAGACCAAAGGCATAATTTACTCTAAATAATATGTTCCAACAATTTTTTTATGTAAATAATATGTTCCAACAATTTTTTATGTTTCAACAATTGTTTAGAGAACTATAAACATTTGTGTTTTGATGGAAAAGTATAAAGGTAATGATTTTTTTTTATCTATTTAGAGATTTCTTTAAATTAAGAGATTTTTACAATCTCTTACATCTTTTCTCTATTTTAACATACAAGATAGCATAATTGTTAGAGCAAAAAGAATTTGTTAAAATCTCTCTTATCTCCATTTTATCACAGTTTTTTAGAAATGCTCTTATATACCATGTTTTTTTAAATCATAGATGTTCAGTCAACTTGCATGCACATTGACTAATAGAAATGAGCCTGAATAAACAGTCAGGAAAATCACCAGTGGCCTTACAAGACCCAAACCGGTGAACTATAAACGTTTATGTTTTGATAGAATAGAGCAGGGCCACACTTTGTGTCTATCTATTGAGAGTTTACACATCCCCTCTTTACTCACACCATTCATAAGGACGATTTATAGACTTATCAAATTTCAGGTGTCACTTTCAAAAATCTCACTAAACCATAGGGATCAAAATTTAAATTTACTTTTTAAAAGAAAATCATAATATTTTTTTTTGTAAGTTTGGGAAATAAGACATAGTGTTACCTGGTTTAACTGTTTATGACAAGTTTTTATTGGTTAAAAAAGAAAAAGGAAAAGATCATGGAAAGAGAGGAATAACTTTAGGAGACATTTGACAGAGTGAAAAAGAAAAAGGGGCATATCGTGATTTGAGAAATTGCAGGGGGGAAAGTGAAAAATACAGGCAAAATAAATAATCCCAAAAAGCTTTTCTTTTTTTACTTTTTAACGAACTCGCCAGCTAATCCTGTTTTTCCTTTTTCCAATATTTTAATCATTAAATTCCCGATACTTTTGCTTTTATAGCTTGTACATTTCTCTTAACACCATGTAAATTTTCTGTATTTTGATGTTCTTACCCTGGAAATGGGTACATTTACAAAGTCCGTAGGAAACTGTGATCACTCATCATAGGCCACCTCTCGTACATACTTCCAAGTTTAGAGGTATTTTCGTCCATTTTGTAATTTTAATGTTTTATTTAGAAATGATGTTAGGGATTGTTTTTTTAATTCTTAATAGTTTTATTACGAGACAATATATGAATCGTTAAAAAAAAGTTTGTCTCTTAATGTTTCAAAAACCCTTCGAATGATTTTGTATTATGGGCCTCTCTTAACCATTCAACACCCTAATTTCATTGTATATAATTACCATATAATTATATTTAATTTTACAGTATATCATGATAGTCTCTTAATTATTCTGACCACTTAATCATTATGTATCAAACCATTCAGCAACTGTCAAACAACCCTTTACTTGAACAAATATATATTCAAGAGAGAACTGAGTTGTTTGTGTTAACTGTGATAACCAATATTAACCACAAATCAATAGATAAATTAGGAAATTTATAAATTTGGTAATATTAAATTAAATCTTAATGCAAGGATATTTTTGGTATTTTAAAAACTCTCATCTCTTCTCTCTTCTCTCTCCCGCCACCGTTCTCCGGCCTCCGACCACCGTCCTCCAGTGATACCATTATGATACCACTGTGATACCTAAAAATATTGACTTTGTTAAACAAAAGATACATTGTGATACCTAATCATATATAAGATGCATAGTGATACCACTGTGTTACATCTTTGATCGACCACACAAACGACATCAATGTGATACCCAAGCACATATACGATGCATTGTGATACCATTCTAATATCACCGGAGGACGGTGGCCGGCGGACGGTGGCCGGAGGATGGCGGCCGGAGAGAGGAGGGAGGAAAGTTGTAAAATACCAAAAATATCCTTGCATTAAAATTTTAATTCAAAATTGTCAAAATTATAAATTTCCTAATTTATCTATTGATTTGTGGTTAATATTGGTTCTCACAGTTACCACAAACTAATTAGTTCTCATTTGATTAGGCCCCTATATATA
>NC_037538.1:10278782-10294825 GCF_001531365.2 Cynara cardunculus var. scolymus | reverse complement strand
TTAATCAACCTCTCATAATTACAAAAAAAAATGAACAAAATGAAAAATTATGATTGGTTGAATAAGGTTTTCACGGTTTTTACAAATTGAGTGGTTTTTATTTGAACTCACCCATATATATATATATATATATATATATATATATATATATATATATAAAGTCTCAGTTCCATCATAATACACTTTTTCTCTTTCTTTGTTTGTTATATCCATTTCTTCAAAAACTTGAGGAACTTCAAGTGGTTGATAAAAAACAATCTTCAAATCATTAACTCTGATGGTCAAGTCATCTTCAAGCTTTATTCAAACGATAATTGGAGATGCTCTAAGACTATATATTTTTAAACTCAATAATCTTCAATAGTTATGTCTACGATATTTGGAAAAGAGTTGATTATCGACAATCTAACCGGTTCCATATAAAACACGTCTTTATGGATACTAATGTAAATGAGCATTTTTTGTTTGTTCATTCAACAGTTAAGGCTAGTAGAAGGTGTATGAGATTAACCCGACAATTGCCTTGCATTTGGACAAAGTTATCCCGTCCATTTGTCAACTGAGCTATACACTGAAGCGTTATGTCTCTGATATTAATCACCATATCTCTTGTGTAAAACATCAAAAAGGTGTGAACTAGGATAAAAACCTAAAATTCTTAGAGCATTTTCAACAAATTTATTCGTTATGCATAATCAAAATTTAAAATCATTAAAAAAATACATTCAACCTCAACAACTTTTTTTTAAAGATTACAACTTTGATTATATTATTAAAATATTATACATTTAATAAATATTATTTTTCTCCCGTAAACATTTAATTTCTAATTTTATTATTTGTGAAAATGAAATATAAACATTTCTCTCTCATGGTAATTATTTTTTGGGAGTTCCATGGAAATGGAGATAATTTTACACTCTTTCTCTTATTTTCTTTATTTTGGAGAAATGTTTTGTCAATCTTTCGTAAACTATCTGATAAGCTAACTAGTAGCTTAAGCTAACTGATTAACAAATCATGTTTGATAAAAACTAGTTGATAGACATGTAAAATGGTCAAAAAAGACATCATAATATTTCATATTATAATTAAAGCAAATCTCTAATAATATAATATGTTAATTAATACTAACAAGAGCAAAGAAATATTACATAATATAATATGTTATCAAAAGAATTTCAAATTGATAGAGAGTTAATATTTTAATTTTTGCTACCACTAGAAAGGATAGAAGAAAACAGATTAATGATTACTATTCCACATTTGACAAAACTTTTACATGAAACAAATAGTAAGATAGTGGAACATGTCTATTCCACCCTCACTACATGGAACAAGATGGAACACACCTATATTTTTCCAATATAAATTCAAAATAAAACTTAATTATCTTCTGAAACATCAATATGCATCACTCTTTACATCTGTTTATTATTTAAATTTTATTTATTGTAATTTATATTTTTTTAATCTTTTAACGTTGTTGTCCTCAAAACATTAACTTCTATATTATGATTATTTATGTATTTTATTAAATAATAATAATAAGAAAATAATATAGAGAAGGTATAAAGTAAAATTTGGAAAATACATTTTTTTTTTTTAATTCTGGTGTCATTTTAATTGTCTTGACAAAAACTTTATAATGATATATTTTGTTATTTTATTACAAATACATAAATTAATCAAAATATATGAAATATATAAGCAACTCATCAAGGTAAATTGGTCATTTTATATGTTCTGTTCTGTCGTGTCCAGTTTTGTTTTATCAAACGCTAAACAATTGTCTTATTTTATTTGTTCTATCATATCCTATCTGGATACCAAACACACTCTTAATGACGTGGATGTCCAGTTTTACATTCACTTCATTGTAACCATATCGTAAATAAGTTTTCACATCATTAAATTTTACAAGATTAATATGTTAGCAGTGAAAATAAATATAAAGGAGATTGCCAAAATAAACATTTATCTCATATAAATCGGTCTTCTAGTCATTCATCTATATGATTTACCCAAATATTACCATGTCCGCCATCTGTGGAGCCAGCTAAAACACAAAAAGACTATCAGATTTAACTCAGGTCCACAATTACGCCAACCAGGTCTGCAATCGTGACAGTCAGATCTACAATTTGATTTTTTTTGTCTTATATCTAGGTTTATAAGCGACAGACGTGGGACCTATGAAGTAGTAATATTTGGGTAAATCAGGAAGATGAATATCTAAAAGATTAATTTATATAAGAGAAATAAACTATTTTGATTAATTTTAATAAATATAAAGAATGAAATCCTATGGAGTTGGAAAAGAATTGTTACATCAAAATAAAGAAAAACGAAATCATTGTTATGTATAGTGTAAAGTATTTTTGTAAAATGACGAAAAAAGCCCCTACAAGAATAAACAAATGGATTGAAAGCCTGTGTAGACAGAGTTAGCTTTATGTAAATGACAAAAGGGTCCCCACTAAATCATCACCACACACTGTACTTTGGTGTAATTTTTTTTTACTTTTCACTGCCCCATTAACCTTTACAGAAAAAGTCGTTAATAGAAAAAAATGCACATTTTACATCAACTCAAAATGACAAAATTACCCCTCTGTCATAAATAGTTTACAAGCGGGGCCTATCAAATTTTACTGCATTTTTCTAACAGTTTATTGCTTAAATTTATTTTAAAAATTCCGTTTGAAGGGATAAAGAATAGTTTATAAGCTATAGGAGGTTTTTATCACTTTTTTATTTATTTATGCACCTGATAATAATTATTATTAAGTATCAGATATAAATTATAAATCTAATTTCAACTATTAATTAACGTTTATAATTTATTAATTAAATTATTATTAATCTTGTTAATAATTTGTATATTGTTATTATTAATATATTTAGTGGTTGAAAAAATATAATATTTAAAAAAAATTACATAAGAACTAAATTTATATTTATTTTGGATTCTTCAACATTTTTATGAAATAATTTCCAATTATATAAATTTTTAATAACATACTTATATTTATAACTTTATAAATTATGTTCCTTTTTTTATATTTTACAATGACTTAGGGTTTTTTTTTTACCTCTTAATAGTTCCATTAAAAGGTAGTATCTTAATCTTGTTTGACTATTAAAAATGTTTGTCTCTTAATAGTTCTAAAACACTCTGAATGATTTTGTATCATTGGCCTCTCTTAACCATTCAGCGTTCTAATTTCATTGTAAATAATTAATAAATATTTATATTTCATTTTGCACTATATTATAAGAGTTTTTTAATTATTCTGCACCAAATCATTCAGCAATTGTCAAACAACCCATTAAATAGGTTTTATTATTAGTTTTGAATTAAATTATTTTATTAATATAAATAATATTTCATTAACTAATAAAAATATCATTATAACCAAATAAAAAAAAAAATATCACACGAGTTACCATTCAATGCTTAAAACTTAAATTTACTAAAAATATAATTTATAATATACTATAGATGATACGTAAAAGCTCTTAAATTTTAACACTTCAAAGAAATGCATAAATCTAAAAATCGATAAACTAAAATTGTATTTGTACAAAATATAGCAAGCAAATTGATGTAGATGAAGGGTTTGTTTAAATCCCTTTCTTTTGTTGTCTTTTG
Organism: Cynara cardunculus var. scolymus; assembly: GCF_001531365.2. Classification (NCBI taxonomy): domain Eukaryota; kingdom Viridiplantae; phylum Streptophyta; class Magnoliopsida; order Asterales; family Asteraceae; genus Cynara; species Cynara cardunculus. The sequence continues at coordinate 10,291,170 of NC_037538.1, read as the reverse complement.
AGGTTATATCGTTATTTTTCTCGTCGGCCCGTCTTTTTAGTCTTTATTGTTTAGTTTGGTGTTTGTTTTTTCTTAATAAATAGATACAGGTGTAAATGAATCATATTACATTAGATTTGGTTTAAGAAATTACATTCTATTCATACACGAGTGGCATGTTAGTGAGCGAGGAGTATGAATCGAAATCATATGTTAAAATACGTTGTGTTTGTTAAATATAATTTAAATATACAACACTTTGTTTTAGTTTTTAGTTTACTTTTAGAATAAATATATAAAGTTATATATATAATTTTTAGGATTAAATGCATGAAATAGCAATCTATTTTCACAAATCTTCTTATTATAGTATTGTACTTTTGTTTTTCTTTATTACAGCAATGTACTTTCAAATTATTTTTTATTGAGGCATCACATTTTAAAAAATATACCTATTATAGCAATGGGTAACTTATTACTTTTTAAACCGGTTAACTCCTTGATTTTTTTTGCTTGTGTGGCTTTAATGAGGTGATGTAGATGACACATCATTTTGATAACTTAACTAAAATAAAAATAAAAACTTATTTCAAATTATTATTAGTAATATTCATTTTTCATTGCTATAATTTAAAAAAACATTTAATTTTTTTGACTTTTTTTATTAAGTTGCATACAAATTACATATTCTAGAGTAAAATATTTCTTAAATAAATATGATACATTATTTTCGAGATATACTTTCTGTGTAAAAAAGTAACCTTTTTATTTTATGTTGTTAAAAAAAATACGTATATTTTAAAGTTCTCTCTAAAATGTTAACGAAATAAATTGTGATCTACAATTTTAATATTGTTATGTTAATAAATAATTCAAAAAATCTAATTAATTTAATATATTTATACGTCAAGTAAAAGTTTTTGAACAAATATAATATACTCTCTAAAAGATAAAAAAAAAATTTGGTAAAAAAAATAATTCTTATTTTATTTTTCAAAAAACACATTCTTTAATTATTAGCGAGATAAGTTGTCTTCTGTTAGTTTTATTAATATTGATATATTAATAAATAATTTAGAATTATTTTAATTCATTTAATATATTTATTAAATAACATGTAAAATATCTAAATATTAAAATTAAAAGTAAATTATTTAATAAGAACTAATAGATGTTATAATAAAATAATTTTGAAAGTACAATGTTATAATAAAAAAATCACATCATTATAGTACATGTAGACAACCTATATGGACAATGAGGTGGCATGTAAACCTGGTAAGGTAAATTTAAATCAAAAGGTTATTCAATGCTATAATAGGTAAATTTAAATCAAAAAGTTATTCAATGCTATAATAGGTAAATTTTTCAATGTACAATTTCCTAATAAAAAATAGTTTGAAAGTACATTGCTGTAATAAGAAAAACTGAAAATACAATGCTATAATAAAAATAAAATATGAAAATAGATTGTTATTTATGAATTTTGCCCTAATTTTTTGAAATATAATATTTCAAAACTAATCGGATGTTTAAAATATTTGAACAAAATTAAAAATTAAATATGACATAGAAATTAAAAGTTTTTAATTTAAAGAAAATGGGAAATGAAAATGTTGTAAGCAAACGAGATTAACGAAGTTTTCGGTCCCGTCCTTTGCTTTACAACGACTTTTCCTTGACCCACGCGCTTACATATGTAGCGTATTCTACACGTACCAAGGCAAAATGTTGACAACACATTTCACTGCTATGACCCACAGCTTTTTTTGAATTTTACAATTTAAAAAAGAGTAAACTAGATTTTCGTCCCTACTGTTTGTGAAAGATTGCAATTTTAGTCCCTATTGTCTTAAGATTTCAATTTTCATCTTTATAATTTATAATTTAATATACGTATAATTATTTGGTCTCGTGCACCATTTAATTATATCAAACAAATAATATATAAAGTATTACAATAAATTTATAGAATGTTTTTACACATTTCAATACAGGTTTTAAAAGAGCGTCATTGCTCTTTTTTTATTTAGTAGTATTTATTAGGGGTCCTCAAAAACCCGACCAACCCGACCAACCCGACCCAAACCGAAGCAATCCGATGTCTAATCGAGTTCAAAAATTGTCAAACCGTAGGTATTGGATAGATATTGGGTTACTATTATTTGAACCCAACCCAACCTGATGAACCCGATATCCTTTTATTTCTTGGATTTAATATGATTGTTGAATTATATTAATATATACATTAGACAATTACACTATCATGTATGCTTTTTATATACACATATTTTCAATCTATTCATATCTCTATATAACTCATTTAATAACTGTAAACATATATATGTAAATTGAGAAAATTAACTGAATGTGATATACGTAAGAAATATAAATAAGTTGTATCAAATAGTTGATGATGAAAAAGAAATTATGAGTAGAGAAATAATATATTCAAGGTTAGAAAAATATTTTAATATACCAAAGTATCAACCCGACTAACCCGACCAACCCGTACGGGTTGGGTTGGGTTGCACTTTGGGTTGGGTTGGGTTAAGATTTTTCCAAAGCGCAAGCATTGGGTTGTGTTGTTCAAATGTCCTCAACCCGATTAACCCAACCCATGAACACCCCTAGTATTTATCTTACATAGTTTTTATAAAGCATGCAATTAATTTTTTTTTTTCAAATATCAATTATGAAATTTGACAATTTTATTTGACTTCTTCTTCGGATTTGTATTTTAACAACATTTGCGTTTATATAATATTTTTTTAAAATACTCTTAGGGGTTGTTTACCAAATTTTCCAATTAAGTTCTGTATGGATAAATTTGGCTGTCTGGATAAATTTATGTTGTTGTTTACTTTTCTATCTGAATCAACCGTCTGAATAACATAAATGACCAATTTACCCCTGAGGATTTACAACAGAAACATTAACAGGTCTGGTGATCCTAAAACAGCAGTYCCCATTGTGTAAGCAAATACCTTAAGGAAACAKAAACATTAACAGGTCTGGATGGTAAGCAAACAACGATTTACAGCAAACATCGATTTACTTTAGGGAAACAACAAACACTTTAGGGAAACAACAAATACCTTAACGAAATACCTTAAGCCAACAGCTATGGTAAGCAAACAACGATTTACAGCAGCAAACATCGATTTACAGCAGCAAAACAACGATTTACAGCAGCAAAACAACGATTTACAGCAGCAAAACAATGATTTACAGCAGCAAAATATTAAGCAAACAGCAAATATGTTAATCGATCGATCGAGATGATGGAGACGATGGCAACAGTCGATCGAGATGATGGAGATGATAGCAACAGTCGGTCGAGATGATGGAGAAGATAGCAACAGTCGATCAAGATGATGGAAACATCAAAAATTAACCCTAAAAATACCTTAATCGATCGAGATGATGGAGGCGATGGCAACAGTCAATCGAGATGATGGAGACGAGAGCAACAGTCTTGCGTTGAGAGAGGCACGATAACAGGGTATTGGATTGATGAAGAAGAGACGTTGAGAGAGGCGTGAAGGGTAGGGTGTGTCTTTTACCTGGCTTAATCTGGACAACATAGGTTTCTCATCTGGGCGAATAAGCCCATTTCTGGGCGAATCAGCCCAAGGTAAACAGTCCTCTTTGTCTGTCCGAATAAGCTGATTTATGCACTAAGCTCGTTAAGCCCTTAGTAAACAGGCCCTTAATGACTTCTATAAAAATTATGTAAACTTATTCTAAGAGATTTATATAAGATATACATTTGTTTGGTATAATTGAATAACTTATAAAATCAAGCAATTGTACGTTCTATTAATAAAATTATATACATTTGTCTCGTAAAATTTGTACAAAAATAGTTAATTGTTTAGCCCTATAAAAATATAAATCTTTGGTCTCTAATGAATAAAAAAGAACTAAATTACTCTTATGTGAGAGTTAATCGATGGTTTGCATTTAAACGATGTTACTGATAGAAATCAGACTCAAAGGAAACTAAAGCTATAATGACCAAAAATATATTAAAAAAAACCTAATTGTATTAAAAACATTTAATTATTTTGTCACAGATAAAAATAAATAATATAATTGTTTATGTATTAATCATTTTTATCAAAAATATATAGTTTTATTAAATTAAAACAACAAAAATACAAAAAAGAAACACTAACAGTATATAATAAATCAAAAAAGAAAAATAAATCAAAAAGACTAAAGTACCCCTAAGTTCATGGAGTATTTTTAATATATTTAGTTTCAGAGATGAAAATGATAATAAATTATAAATTATAGGGATGAAAATCACAATTTCAAAACGGAAGTCGTAATTTACTCTTTAGAAAATAACAAATATTAATTTATTTGGAATATTGTCAAAACATTAAAAAATAATAATTATTATCGTTTGTGCAAGTTAATCATTTAAGAACAGATTGTGTTACGTCTTGAAACTATAATACAATACAATCCTTAAAAATCATTAAAATTTTAAAATCTTGGCGTAAGTCACTGAAATTGTAATCATAAGATCATCTCATTTCGTCTCTGACAATTTTTTAGAATATAGATGATTTTTTATTACAATAAAATTTTAAAATATGATGTTTTTTTCAATTCCCGTGTTAACTTATAAAGACATAACTAATATTGAAAATAGTGTATCCGTAATTAGAACCCGGTGATAGAGAAATTCTATAAGAGATTGTCAACTTTGAAGTCGAAATTCTACGGGTCATCCATTTTAATTTGGATCTCTTTCCAAGGTTATTTAGCTTGGAAAAAAAGAGAGAGGCTAAGATGAATTGTAGAGGATTTTGGGTTCACGAGACGTAGGATTGGGTGTGGAATTGGTTAGGGCCCCAAGGGTCAAACATCAAGTGATTTGCAAAGCTTAACCATCTTATTACAAAATTTACACCCTTCTGTAAATCACAGGGATACATGGTGGTGTCGCCTTGATGACAACGAGAAGTTCACGGTAATTTTTTCTGAAGATTTTGGTTGAAGAGAATTTCGCACAAATGGTGATCCTAATCCAGAAGCTTGTTGGAACAAGCTTGTACCAAGAAAGATCAACATCTTTATATGGCGTGTTATCCATGGTCGCTCCCAGTCAAAGCTGCGCTAGATAATCAGAGAATCGATTTGGATACAATTCTTTGCTAGAGATGTACTGAAGATTCCGAGACGATAGATCATTGCATTGCAAATTTCTCGATTGCTTGAAAGGTCGGGCTTCGTTTCAAAAGTGGTGGAACATTAATGCTGATTTTGGTCGTTTCATGTCCGAGATTCTAAACTCCAAAGGGTTCTTCCATGTGCACTACTTGCTACTTGTTTTGGAGCCACCATAAAAGGACAATCTTCATAAACAAGTCAGACTTTGCCGATATGCTATTTGTTGAGATGCAAGAGGAAATTCCCCGAATGGATATCGAGACAAATCAATAAAGGAAACATTTCATGGGAACACATGATCAAAAATCAATTTTAGATTGAACTGATGTTTTATTAATTAAACATTTTATTGAATTACTATTTATTAATTTTTCATTTTTGGGGGAATTAATTTTATTCTAAAAAGGTTAAGAAGTATGAAAATATCTCATTTTTCGATTGAACAAAAAGGAAGATGAGATAATAAATGAATTATTAAATGTGTATCCAATTCATAATTAATCAAATTTTTATCTTGATAATTTTATATTTATATTTTTCTATATTCCACCTCTTCACCAATGTTCATATCCAATCCTACCATTTTCATGTCATTCATTCCTTCTAAAAAAAGGCAATAAAACATTCTTTTCCTATTTATATTGGCATATTGCCATATCGTCACATATGTTTCAGATATATACAGGTGATGTCTGAAGTCGAACTTCAAACATCCCACTTATTCGTTTCCTACTTATATTTCCATATCGTCACATACGACATTTTGGTCCATATCTTCCCGTCTACTTTATACCCCTTGTTATAGCGTATGTTTCTCAGCTTGTGTTCTCATACGATCTATACTATACATGAAAATGGATTAATTTGATGTATCTTTCATTATATCACTGATGATTGAAGACGATAAAATGAAACTTTCAATGAAAGGACAATGAGGGGTGTAAAGAGATTATGGTAGTCTAGATCACCACTATTAGGTCAATATACCTAGGGTGGGTCTACAAGTTTCATGCATGCAGTCCATATCCGATCAAGGATCAAGTCAATCAATAACGTCCGCAAGCCAAACCGACCTAGATGGGAAAAGTTTCATTAGGCCATTGACATAATAAATAGGGTTCGTCATATCCGCCTCTATTGATCTTTGTCGTCAGACATTCAATAAGTGGAGCACACCAAATGCCAACTTGATAGAGTATTTAATGAACTTGAATCCCTAGGCAAATTAAATAATTTTTATGTCCCAATAAATAACTGGATGTGGGCTATTAAATAATTTTTATTTGTTTCAAGTTGATAGATAGATTACTGTCTTGGTTACCTACTTTGAGATTATTGCGTTACAGATAATATCAAAACGACTGTATAAGATATGTAGTTCTATCCTACGCTATCTCATGTTATATTTGTATGAACCATTACCACATTTTTGTAAGGTTTACGTTACATTTGCTAGTTCCGATGATGAAACATGCAATTAAGAGGGTTGGTGACGAGTAACAAGATCCAAACACTGGGGGCAAATGAGGCATGAATCTTATCACATCCATTTATGTCAATTGCCGGGTAAAAATAGTATGTGATCAAAAAATAATCCACTGTATAAAGAGTCTCATATACAAGCTTTATATTAGTTCACCTAAGAAAGTGAGTCGAGAACCTGACATGCCTAACTATGAGGGACACTTATTGACAATAAGGCATGCTATATGATATGTCGTTCCGATAAGGATTTATCCAACATTGTGAAAACCCAATAAATAGGCTATGGTTTTAAAATTGTTTACAAGAAAAGAGTACGAGACAGTGACCTAAACAATATGGAAGTTGCATTAGTTAGGAATGCTACGTACTTAGGTCTTACTTGTACAACTATCTAAATTCATGAAAATCTTTTGTGATAACCGAGTTAACACAATATGTTAAATTTATTCTAGTTGATCATGAAAAATTTATGCCACTCGACATTATATCATATGCAATAACATGTGGACCTGAGTTAGTGAATGCAAATAATATTTCCGCATAACACTAACTCGCAAACATTTCCTCAATGGCATTACGAAAACTATATTTTCATTACTTGTTGAGCGAATTTGGCGTTCAAAATCTCCGACGTGTATCCAATGTAAACAATACATATTTTTTCGACAATACTGGGTGCTTTTTGTGTCTACATATTTGAAGGGATCTTTCCTATCAAAATTGTTTGTTCTTGGATCATTTTTCCAAATAAGTCTCGCGGATACATATAATTCAGAGGAATATGTGAGTGATTCATACACAACATCTCTCCAAGTGTGCATGTTCCCCCCTTCTTCCTTACCATGGCAAGTCTTTGTGAAAATGAATTAATTAAGTCAAAATTTTGAAAAGATGAATAAACAGGTTTATATAAAAAAAAATGCTATAAATATTCCGGAAGAGGCTATAAGCGGCATCCCGAAAACGTCTGAGTCGAAATATGGCTTTCAAATTAAGCTCCGAATTAGTGGATGCTGCCAAAGGGAGTGGCGATGCAATTATTAATGTGATTATTCTAAGTATATTGAGTATCATCCATGTCCCGATCGTGGTGGGGATTCTTACTCTCAAATCCATTATTCAAATAACCCCTAACAACTCAGCTTGTATTATAGATTTGACGTTCTCGTCAGTGGAACCTAGAAAACAACAACCAGAGTATTTTGCTACTAAAATCTTGAATAATATATACAGATAAAACATTTTTATTTAATGTTTTACACCATATTCAAGATATCTTAGAATTATGTTAAAATAAAATACTATTATAATTAAAACACGATGAATTAAATCAATATTAATTGTTTTTGAAGGGTAAAAAAATAGGTGAATTTGAAATAGTAGTGGTCACGCCATAAATGCATCAAATTGAAAATGAAGTTACGTCCATTTCAAATACTTCTAGTCGTGCCATAAATTACATCTACTTTAATTTTTTGTGGAAGAAAAATGGATATATAAATTAATTATTAAAATATAACCATGTTTATTTTTGTCATTTTTTATTATAATTATATTATAATAGATTTGGAATCATTTGAAAAACATGAGAAATGTGGTTTATCGACCTTTATATTATATATATAATATAAAGGTTATCGACCTTTATATTACGTGAAAGTTACGCTATATATATATATATATATATATATATATTATAAAGACGTGGAAGGTTACATGATTTGAATGTGTATATTTAACAGTTTCTGTAAAGACGTCACACCCACACGACTTATCTTTCCAACACACACACACACACACACAATATTTTACACAACTTTAATGTTAAATACTATACACTTAGGGGCCGTTACCAAACGCTTATCCGGGTAGGCGCTTACCATATCACATTGCTTTACCGGATGAATATGGTAAACACTAATAATCTTACCCAGTAAGAGTGAGACAATGACCGAGAGTCTTACCCGGTAAGTGAGGGCAACGACTCTTACCATGGTAGCGTTTACCGGGTAAATTGTTGCATACGATGTCGTTTTGGTGGACTAAAATCTTACCCGATAAGTAAATGATAGTGTTAAATTTTACTGGTAATCGCTTACCGGGTAATTGTTTAGTAAACCACCCTTTAAATTATCTTGTTAACAATATTGGGAAAAAATGAATATATTTGACAAAATTTTGTTTGATATAAGAAACAGTATCAATTCCAATTAAAATCGCATTGTTTCTATATCAAAATTTTGTGGCAATGGTTGAGACTCTAATAATTATTGTTAGGCTATATTTAGTAACTAATTGATAAACTAGTTGATGGCTAATAAAATAGCGTGTAGCTGATGAACAAATCACATTTGACAGAAACTAGCTGATAATTATATAAAATGAGCAAAAAAGGCATTTTGAAAAATTGATCAATTACAATATTTTATAATTAAAATAAATATTTGATGTTATAATGTTAATACGAATTAAGATAGTAAATTAAAATAAAATAATATAATATGTTAATTAAAAGAAATTTAAATTGATTATTATATGTATATATATTATAAATTTTGAATTTAACAAAACAAATCTTAGAAAAAGATCTACTGTAATTTATGATTTAAAATAACGATCTACTGTAATTTATGATTTAAAATAACCATTACATAAAATATGAATAAAAATAAAATTGTTTAACCTTATATATCTTAATTAATTAACAATTTTTCAAAAACTATAATTAATAATTAAATTTAATATTTTATTAAAACCATTTTAACACATTTTTATCTTATATGAAACAAAATAAAATAAGTATAACTTTAATTATTTGTGATTTACATAAACATTATTAAAGTTGTTGTATTTGATTTTAAATAACTAATAATTAAAAAAATAAACATATAAAGATAATTGATATGATTAATAATAATTTTGAATAATTAATAGAGTAAATTATATTTTTGGTTTTTATGGTTGTCATTTATTATCATCCTTCGTTCCTCTTTTAAATTATTTACAATTTTAATCATTGTGGTTATATTTTTCTTCACTTTGAGCCCCTCAAAATAACTCCCGTTAAATAACTAAGTTGACTCTAAATGTATTTTGGTCTTTCTAATATTTCACTTAAATTAACATGAAGAATGTAGAATATATATTATATTATAATATATTAAATAATATGTATATATATATATATATATATATATATAAAGAGAGAGATATATATATGTATAGGGACCTAAGGGGGAACTGACTAGTTTGTGGTAACCGTGAGATCCAATATCAACCACAAATCAATAGATAAATTAAGAAATTTATAATTTTAGTAATTTTTAATTAAAATTTAAATGTAAGGACATTTTAGATATTTTCTCTCCTCTCTCCTCTTTTCTCTCTCCATCCCCGTCTTCCGGTCTCCGGCCACCTTCCTCCGATGATACCACAGTATGATACTCAACCATATATAAAATGCATTGTGATACGACTGTGTTACATATCCGATCTACCACACAAACGACCTTAGTGTGATACCCAAACACATATAAGATACATTGTAATACCACTGTGGTATCACCGGATGACGGTGGCCTGAGGCCGGGAGACGGAGAGAAAAGAGAGAATAGAAGAGATAGGAGAGATGAGAGAAAATACTTAAAATATCCTTGCATTAAAATTTTAATTAAAAATTACCAAAATTTTCTAATTTATCTATTGATTTGTGGTTAAGATTGGATCTTACGGCTACCACAAATTAATTAGTTCTTATTTGATTAGGCCAGAAATAGGTATATGTATATATGTAACAGTATCGATAAGAACTCCTCGCCGTTGAATCCTTGTTGCTGCCGGTTCCGATAACTAGCGCCTCCACTCTTCTTCTTCCCGGCTCGCCCTCTCCTTCCAACAGAAACTCCGACAAAAGAGACCATCTCCATTGAAACTCCAACATCAACTCACCTGATGGTTCTACTTCGTCGTCCCACCATCGTCCTCGGCTTCCGAACCATCTTCCACTGTTATGTGGTGGCTATTCCTTTCTCTATGTGAATCAGAACCACCCCTATCTTCGGTCAACGACGACAACTCCCCCTGGCCCATCTCTAAATATAAGCTCACATGTCATCTAGACCGTAAGCTTCCATCTCGAAATCTGTCCATTTTCTCAATTTCCTCTTGCTGATTCTTTCCACGGATTGCTTCACCACATCGATTCCCCCTTTTTTGACAAAAAAAACCTGTATTTCAATTTTTGGTTTAAAATCGCTGTTTATGTTCTTCCGAGATCAGTGGTTCTTCAAAAATTGAACACTAAAAATTTCAGTCTCTGCCTCTATTATTCACTATGTTTGATTAAACAAGAGGTACATTGGGTTTTGGTTCTCTTGATTCCAGAAACCATGAATCTGGTTCTTGGTTCACTTTGTTTGATTAAATCACGAATCTTATTTCAAGACATCAGGAATCTGGATTTTATTGTTCACTTTAACACAACGATTTTCATTGTTTTGGTTCATTTTGTCACCGATGGAGTTCATAATGTTCATCATAGCCGATATTTTTGGGGAAGAACATGAGGATTCAAAGAGAGTGGTTACGGAAGGATTTATGGTAAAAGGTCGACGTCGATGGTGCTTCGATGAAGGTTTGGAGGCGTCGGTTACGATGAAGGGTGTTTCAGGTGCTCAGCATAAGTTGACCGGGTAGGGGTGACGTCACAATTTGTAGGAGAAGAGAAAGTTGGGGATCTGTAGGAGAGGATGAGGAGCGGCTGAGAACCGTGTGAAGAAATCTGTCGGAGATGGAGAGTGGCCACCGGGAAAAAATGAATCTGTTAATGATTTGGTTTATATATATTATAATAATAATAATAATAATAATAATAATAATAATAATAATAATAATAATAATAATAATAATAAATACTCGTTATTTTTAAAGAAAATGAAATAATTACAGAAAAGACCAAAATGCGCCCTCTTTAACGTCAGTTTTTAAATGGGTGTTAGTTTGAGGGACTATAAGTGAAGTAAAATGGCAACCAGAAGGACTAAAACTGTAATTAGTTTAAAAAAGAGATAAAAGTTGATAGTTGGCGGATATGGTTGAATTTACCCAAATCGGGAAACAAGCGCGTGATGGAGGAAATCCACAACAACGTCGTTGTCGTCGTCGACGGTTACGTCGTTATCTCCGATGATCATCTTCACCCCACTCCAACCATCTCCGCTGTTTACCTCGGGTATTATAGGTCGAAATCAAAAACCACAACGACGATGACCATGAAGATGAAGGTTGAAATCGACTAGGGTTTTTGCAGGATATGAAGTTTGGAGATGGTGACGACGAAAATGAAGTTTGGAGATGGTGATGATCGAGACGAGGTTTGGAGATGGAGATGAAGGAGACATGTTTGTAATCTGGAAGAGAATGAGGTGTATCTCAAATATAAGGGTAGCGATGTTTTTTTTTTTTTTTTTGCTGATTGGGGATAACATAACATATTCATTTGTGCGATTAAGTCACCTTATGTGCAAATAAACCGTAAGTAAACACCCTAAAAGAGTTGTACGAATAAGCCAATTACACCATTAAGCTCATTAAGCCACAAGTAAACACGCCCTTATTTTGTTTTACAGACAATAAAAATGTGTAAATGATTCTAATAAAATATATAGTTTTAATTAGTAATTATATATTTTAAAAAATTATGAATTATTTAAAATATACGAGGTTAACACTTTTATGT
>NC_037538.1:10275295-10278447 GCF_001531365.2 Cynara cardunculus var. scolymus | reverse complement strand
AATTAGTAATTATATATTTTAAAAAATTATGAATTATTTAAAATATACGAGGTTAACACTTTTATGTTTATTCATATTATCTCTAATGTTTATTTAAATTAAAAAGTTAATAGATTTACTTTTACAAAATTTGTTTAATAAATCCAGAATTTATAATAACCACTTTAATATTATTTTAGTCAACATATTATATTATTTATTTATTATCGTGTTTTTTGGTATTATTTAACATATTATATTTTTAAAGATTTTTTTAATTATATTATGAAATATTGTAATTGATTATTTTTCAAGACACTATTTTTTTTGTCATTTTACATGTTTATAAGCTAGTTTTATCAAAAACATGATTTGTTCATCAGCTAGCTTATCAGCTATCAGCTATTTTATCAGCCATCAACTAGTTTGGCAAACATAAACTTAATAATACAAGGGAAAAGTTTTAAAAAAATCAATGGACTTTAGTGTTTTGAATGATTAAGTCATTGGACAATTTTTTGGAACAAATAAATCTTTGGACATTCCAAACCTGTTAAATAACTTCTTCGACTTTTTAAAACATGTTAGATACATCTTTATGACCTATACAACTTGTTAATGTGATAAAATAATGGAAAAAATCTGGAAAACCCCCAATAAACTTTCATATCTTGAACGATTAAATCTCTAAACATTTTTTTTGAACAAAAAAGTACTTATAATATAAAATAAAACAAATATACCAAAAATGTACTTACATTTACAAAAGAATACTTACAGTTTAAAAAAATTATTGATAAAATTTATTCCTTTAAATCTTTTTTTATTTTTTTTTAATTTGAAAAATCATATACAGAATATATTTTAATTTTACTGATTTTTTATTTTACAGTTAAAATAAATTTCTTCAATATTTTTCTTAAATGTAAATACCTTTTTTATAAATGTAAGTACCTTTTTGATATATTTGTTTCATTTTATAAATATAAGTATTTTTTTGATTCAAAAAATATTTAGGGACTTAATCGTTGAAAATATGAAAGTTCATTAGTTTTTTTTCCAGATTTTTTCCATTATTTTACCATATTAACCAGTTTTATAGCTCATAATGATATATCTAACAGGTTTTAGAAAGTCCAATGAGTTACTTAACATGTTTTGAAATGTTCAAAAACTTATTTGTTCCAAAAAATTGTCAAAAGACCTAATCATTCAAAACACTAAAGTCTATTGAGTTTTTTTTAGACTTTTCCCATAATACAAAGATTTTTTTCTCATCCCATAATTAATGATATAGTGAAAAAATAATTACTTTTAAAAGTAAATTTTTATTTAAAAATAAACTAAAATAAATGTTAAACATTTATATATTTTGCAGTGCTCCTTTCCATTGTTTTAATGTTATTTGTAAAGCGATATTGATAGTGGAATGCTATATGCGTCTATTTTATGTTAAAATAATGTATTAGGAATGTAAAAAATAAGTGTTGATGTTGATATTTATGAGAAATATATTAGTAGGTAGTGGTGTATTTAGCTGTATATATGTGCTGCATTATGTTTGGCAAACTGACTAATAACTGATAAACTAGCTGGTAATTGATAAACTAATTGGTAATTGATAAACTAACTGATGAACTAATTATGTTTGAGAAAAATTAGCTGATAAACTAGTTGAAAATGTAAGTTAATGATAAAAAGGAAATTTTTAAAAACTAATAAAATTAACATTCATGATATAATTTGCTCCCTTCGGTTCGTCAACCTGCAGAAACCAGCAGCAACAACAGGTAGCTGCTACATTCAAGAGATTCAACACTTGGCCGATTGATCACCCGCAGCGACCATTTTTTCAACACCAATCAGATTCTTCAGAACAAAATCGAAGTGGGGTTTATTGTGGTGGATCAATAGTCAGACTTCAGAGAGAAAATGGAAAAAAATGACTATGGTGGATATGAAAGAAATATGGGGCGCCAGATATATATATACACATACACAGATATGTATGTATATATTATATAAAGAAAAGAACGAAATCACCGGCCACGCATTCAAACTCCACGTTTAAATCTTTGGATTTATCCTTGAACTCCAACTGTTTGATAAAATGTCTGAATGAAGATTGTTTGTGAATTGTGGTAAATCCTGAAGATCAAGAGTTTTATCCTTGAACACCAACTGTTTGATAAAATGTCTGAATGAAGATTGTTTGTGAATTGAGCAAAACTTGTAAGCAAATATTGTTTAGTTGTTTGAGGCTGCCATAGCCATCGCCACAAGCCCCCTCTTTTGGTCGACTTCTTCTCCGGCCTGTTTCTAGCAGACGTCGTCGACAGTTTGTCTTGGGTCGAGATTCCAGTTCATTTTCGCATCAAAGTCTCAGCTTAAGGGATGGGTGAAGAAGGAGATTGGGAGAAGGTCAGTCACCGTCGGAGGAAGAGTGACCGACAAGGCATTTTTCGAAGGGACCACTACATTCGTACCAATCAAAGTGAGGGCTTCAGGAGAGAACTTTTCAAAGGGACTGCTTCCAACTTTTACATCACTAACTTCCCAGAACAGGTCAAAGAGGCAGACATCTGGAAGATCCTCATTAGGATTGGAAAAGCAGTTGATGTTTACATTGCTAAGAAACGCAACAAGCAAGGCAGYAGATTCGGTTTTGCAAGGTTCTTAGGAGTTTCAGACTCTAGAGGGTTCGAAGGCAAGCTCAATAACACGTGGATTGGAGGTCAGAAACTTGTTGCCAATCTTGCAAGATTCGGAAGGGAAGTCCCACCTCGGAAAGTAGAAGATGCGAAGTCTCATGGTGGGGCCAACCGACCAATTAAAGCGCTGAAATCTTTTGCAGATGTGGTTAGGGGCTCGCCTCTCGTCGRTGATTWTACTCCCCTATCGTTCAATTCTTCCCCTGAGTCCAGGCGACGGCTGAGTCGATCTTTGGTGGGTAAGGTCGCTTCCTCCTCTCTACTCTGGGGTATTGATGGCCTTTTGAAAGACGGAGGCTGTGTCGGATATAGGATCAAGTACTTAGGGGGTCTGCATGTCCTGTTGGAATTTGAGTCCCCGGAAGGTGCCACTTCTTTTCTTTGTAATGCGAAAGACTCGTGGAGCTGTTGGTTTGATTCGTTGGATTCTTGGTCTGAGGGTTTTGTTGTTCCAAATCGACT
>NC_037538.1:10252819-10275195 GCF_001531365.2 Cynara cardunculus var. scolymus | reverse complement strand
CCATTGTATGAAATTAAATATTATATATATATAATTAGAAAGAAATGTTAATTAAAATATGTAATATAAATTATAAAATAGTTGTTGGATGTATTATTATAGAGTAATAAAAGAAGAAAAATATAAATATTTTACCATGTCATTTTCTTGAGAGGGAGAGGGAGAGGGAGAGGGGGTGGGGGACTTAATTTTAGTACTTATATTTGGTGATGTACACATCCATCCATGGCAGAAAACAAGAAGGGACACCACAGCAGTCCTACAACAGGATAGAAGTAGAGACCAAGTGAAAGGCCAAGCCCACAACCACACTTTCTCTAATTCTAGAGAGAGAAACACCCACACCCACACCCACACCCACACCCACAGAAACACACAGTTGATGTAGGTTTAGAAGCAGAAAGCAAATTTAGCAAGGGGTTGAAGATGAAGCTCAAATGGTGATATGAAGATAAAAGGTTTGTTTCTCTCTCTCTCTCTCTCTTCAAGTTTTCCATAATTTCAAGACTTCAAATCTGAAGCAAATCACAGAACCCAGAAAAAAGCTCTCATCTTTTGGCTCAAAAAGGCAAAGATTTCTTGAAATTTGTTCTTCTTATGTTTCTGATTTCTTGTTCCTTTTCTTTATTGTTAATGGGTTTTTTTTTTTTTTTTTTTTTTTTTTTTTTTTTTGTTGTCATAGATTTTTTCTTTTTTTCATTTTTGAGCACATCTCAAACCTTCAAACTTAAAAAAACCCCACAAAAAAACATCATTTTTGGACCAAAAATAATCAAGATTTCTTGACAGCTGTTCTCATCCTTCTTATGTTGTTATTTTATCTTGATTTTTTGGTGGGATTTTGTCTTGGTTCATGTCTGTTTCATTAAGCTCATTGTGAAAGCATCTCAGAACCTCCAAATCTTGAACACCCACAAAATTTTCTGGACTAAACATAATCAAGATTTCTTGAAAGTTTTTTCTTGTTCATTTCTTTTTGTGTTGGTGGGTTCAATGTCTTGTTTTTGTTTCATTGAACTCTCATTTAAAGCTCCAAAGCTAAAAATCCCAAAAAATTATATCTCATTTTTGGAATAAAAATAATCAAGATTTCTTCAAACTTGTTCTTGTTCATATTATTTTGTTAATTTCCCCCTCTTTTTCGTTCTGTAGTGGTTCAATGGATTTATTTTTTTGTTTCGTTGACCTCATTTTTAACCCAACTCAAACCTCCAATTAAAACCCACAAAAAGAAAAGCTATCATTTCTGGCCTGAAAAATAATTCAAGATTTCTGTATACATGATGTTGAACTTTCTGTGAGTTTTTTACAATTTATATACATATATTTGGGTCAAATTGGACTCAAATTTTTAAAAAACCCACAAAAAAGGAACTTCAAAAATTAAAAAAATGTGTTCTTGTTTTGTAATTTCTTTAGGGTTTCTAATTGTTTAAAATTAAATCTTGTTCTTTTCCCTGGTGAACAGATGAGAGGTATGGCATTTGAAGTTGCAGCTTTTCAACCTTCTACAGAATCAGTCAAGTGCAAAGAAGGCAGCTTTGGTAGCAACGCCACCAATGAACCTATTTCTGTTCTCGACACAAGGAGGAGCCCAAGCCCTTCCACCTCAACCTCCACCCTCTCCTCCTCCTTCGGCGGCGGAAATGACTGCACCACCACCACCACTACTACATTGCTAGCTGTTTCCGACAACAACAACAACAACCTTCAACAAAAATGGCCGGATTCTGTTCCCCAGGAAATGCGTGTTTCTGGGTGTTTGGCAAATCTTGGTGTCTCCGCTGACGGTGGCCGGAAAGACGAGTGGTCGGAGTTACAACCCATCCCAGCAGAATTTGAGCTTCAACAACAGAGATTTGGGGTTGGATTGGAAGACTGGGAAAGCTTGTTATCTGAATCTGCAGCTTCTCCGGCACAATACCAGTCTCTTCGGTGGATCTCCGGCGACTTTGATGACACATCATTGAGCCTCCAACAACTCCTACAGAGCAACCAATTTCATGAAAATGCTCCTCCCACCACCGTTTCTGAAACTCCGGCGCCCCCATATTTTAACTCACAAAACTATTTCCCCTTCTCTAACCCGGATCAAAACCCGCAAGTTTTCAATCCGCAAATGATTCTAAACACTCCTCCACAGTCACAGCCACCACCGCCGCCGCCGCAGATTCAATTCCACCACCAGGGTCTTCAAAAAGCTCCGAATTCCGTTCAGGGTCTTCATAAAGCTCCGGTCTTTCCACAGGGTCTACACAAAGCTCCAGTTTTTATTCAGGGTCTTCAGAAAGCTCCGAGTTTCCATGGAAGTCTTCATAAATCTCCGGCTTCTGGTTTGGGTCTTCAAAAAGCTCCGATTCCCAATCAGGGTCTTCAAAAAGTTCCGGTTTTGAATCAGGGTCATGAGTTACAACTCAAGAAGCAAAACCAACAACAGTCATTCCTCCAACAGAAACCATTGATGGTTGCCGGCGGTACACAACAAGAACCACAGCAAACTGCTCCTCCTCCGTCGCCGGTCCACCACCATCACCACCAGAACCAGCTTATCTGTGACCAGCTATTTGCCGCGGCTGAGCTAATGCTATCTGGGAATTTCTCACACGCGCAACAGATATTGGCGCGGCTCAATCACCAGTTTTCTTCGGCTCCGGCACCAAACAAGCCTTTCCAAAAGGCAGCTTTTTATTTCAAGGAAGCTCTTTTAACTCAAATGGCATCTCTAATGTCGGATTCTAATCCGAATAGGATCGCCCCATCGTTTAATGGCATGTTCAAGATTGGAGCTTATAAAATGTTTTCTGAAGTTTCTCCGATTATCCAGTTTATGAACTTTACGTCAAATCAGACACTTCTTGAAGCTCTTGGCGATGCCAAAAACATTCACATCATTGATTTTGATATCGGATTTGGTGCACAATGGGCTTCCTTCATTCAAGAGCTTCCAACCAAAAAGAACAACAATGGTGGTGGTGGCTGTTCACTCAAGATCACTGCTTTCGCCTCACCATCAACCCACCATCCGATCGAACTTGGTCTTATGCACGAGAACTTGTCACAATTTGCTCAAGAAACCGGGATTTCTTTCCAGCTCGAAGTTGTTAACTTCGATTCATTTGATCCAAGATCGTTTTCCATATCCGGGCAGGAAGCAATTGCTGTGAATTTCCCCATTTGGTCAGCTTCAACTCACCTATCTGCCATTCCTTCCATCCTCCATTTCATAAAACAGCTTTCACCACGGATCGTGGTCTCACTTGATCGTGGATGTGAAAGGACGGATTTATCCTTCCCTCAGTACCTTCTACAGGGTCTCCAATACTATGAAGTTTTATTGGACTCCATTGATGGTGCCAATGTTGTTCCAGAAGTATCCAACAAGATCGAAAAGTTCCTTTTCCAGCCTCAAATCGAGCGAATGGTGATGGGAAAACTTCAATTCCCCGAACGAATGCCCCATTGGAAGTCACTGTTTACCGCCGGAGGGTTCTCGCCTGTAAGCACTTCCGCAGAAGCTCAAGCTGATTGCATCGTGAAGAGGATGCAGATTCAGGGATTTCACATCGAAAAGCGGCAGGCAGCGCTTGTTCTTTGCTGGCAGAATCGAGAGCTGATGACGGTTTCAGCCTGGAAGTGCTGATTTGCTTTCGATCAAAATCTTGAAGCAAGAACACAAAATCCAGAGAGGTTTAAATGAAGTTTGGAATCTTGAATAAATCTTTGAACTAATGAATGTTGTTATATGCTGATGCTGGTGCTGATGCTGATGCCTCTCTTTTAAGTTGTATTTTGTAAACTTTCTTGCTTGCAAATGATCATCTATCTATCTATCTAGTTTAGACTGTTAATTGACTATTAAATTTGTTGAATCTTGCTGCTTTTTATTGCTTTTCCATGTCGATATTCGTGTTCAATACGCTGTTCACGTAAATTGCATTAAAATGGAATCAATTTTGCGTTCGTTTTATTCTTAGAACCAACTTTCAAGAAATCCTCAAGGAGACATTTTGAACAAGTTTATCAAACGCGTACCAAATTACTTGTTATTTGGTAATTTGGTACATGTTTGGTAAACTTGCCATAATTTTTCAAAATATATCGTCTTGTTGAACTAAATTGTTACCTACTTCGTGTTTGGTCTTGTAATCGAAACAAGAATATGGTAATAGATATCTTAAATGACAAGTTCTAGAAATCGGTAACAAGTGTATTCTGTTTTAATGCAATTTATGTTTTTACACATTTACCCAAGTCGTGCATGTTTACGAATTCTATAATTAACCTTAAAAATCAACTTTTTCACCGTAACTTTGAAAACAACAATCCATATCATATCGACTATAAATTACAAAAATCAGTTTTACAGTACATCTAAAACATCCCGTTCACTTTTACGGGTCCATGGTTCTATATTTTGTTTTACAGTCACATTGAAAATCTTATTCAATCAAAGATTTTCATGAAAACAACTTTTTTAACCGTTAAGTATAACTACAAGTAACGTTATATGCACCCATTTAATATCAAAATCAATTCAAATTTTACATGTGTAATGTAAAAAATAAATCTTGATACAGTGAAGATTAAAATTAATAGATTGTAATATATTTATCGATATATGGAGGATGTAGCATGTGCATGTTATCCATGACATGATGGGTACTATTGTCCTTTCACAAAGCATTTAACAAATACCCAATTGGTCATTATACAACATATATTTCCTGTAATGACGTATTTTAAATTGGAATTTAATTACTTCTCTGTTTGTAGTAAACCAGACACGTTAACGTCCTTAATTTATTTTATGTTCAAAGTGGGGTTTTTATTTCTTCATATTATTATTATTATATCAAATTAAAAATAGAAATAATATTATTTTACTAAGGGTTTAACTATTTTTTAATAAAATGTATTAAATAAAAAATGATAGGAACATGGGTTGATAACGTATTTTAATTCTAATAAAATACAAACATCGTTGTCGTTGAAAACAAACTCTTATATAAATCCTTTTTTAAACCAAACAGACATTGATAATCGCGACTATTTTGGACTAACATTATATTTAATTACTCGATCCAATTAAAATAAAAGTTTTTTTTTAATTATTTTCATAAAATAAAATATTTAATTATAATTATTACATCAAATTCCAACAAAAGAAAAGAAAATAACACACCATGTTTTAATTAAGAGGCTTGAACATAAGGATTTTAAGTTATAAGTTGTTTGTTTACCTTTTAATAGTTTCATTAAATGACAGTCTCTGAATCATTAAGAGGTTAATTTTGTTTGACAGAACAAAGTATGTCTTTTAATGGTTTTAAAATCATCTGAATGATTTTGTATCATGAGTCTCTCTTAACCATTCAACGTCCTAATTTCATTGTAAACAATTATCAAACAATTATATTTCATTTTGTACTATATCATAAAAGTTTCTTAATCATTCTAACCACTTAATCATTATACATCAAACCATTCAGTTACTGTCAAACCCTATGAATTAATTGTAGTTGCTGGTTATCAACTTTTTATCTAAATGAGACGTAGATGAATACTATGTTTTTCACGTTTATCTATTTATTTACAAACAATTTTTTCGTGAGAAACATGTGAAGGCCATATTTATTCATCCAACATGCATAAAGTTGAGTATGACTTTATTGTTGGAAAATGTGTTAAGGAAAGTGTGTTTGAGTTATTCTCGATCTAAATATTAATAAGAACACATGTCCAATTTTTGTACAAAATAGAGTTTATAAGATTGTGAAATTAAATCTTAAAATATAGTTATCGAAGTGGATCTCAGCATGGATGTTGAGGAAAAGAGGTTGTCGCATACACCTGGGATCATGCGAGGCTTAGTTTTCGTGAGACCCGTAACACAGTTGAGCCATACTGCATGAGTTGAACCGTCAAATGTGAAAAAAATCAAACTTTCACATGAAAAAACCAAATCTTCAAATGTAAACACAAAGAAACCTTCATATGAAAAACGCATAAAACAACATATAATAATTTACACATCGTTACAGTTATATTACTGTTATTAGGTAAACACCCTTTTGAAAACCTTATGAAGTGACACTTGGTAATAATTAATACAATTATAAAAGTTGGCATCTAGTGTTTTTATGATGATATATCAATTTAGAAAAGTAATTATTTAAAAAAATAATATATAAATGTGTATAAACCAACTTGGTAGACACTTTATGTGTGTTGAAGTAGTGCTTTTGTGATCAAGAAGTCTTGATCCACCCTCCAAAATCATTCTCTCATTTAGTGGCAAAGTTGAAAGTAAATATGGTCAAGTGGGTCAACATGATCAATATCAACTTTCATAACCTTTTGTTTATAAAATAACTATTTATTAATTAATTCATAAAATGTATTTTAAAAAAATAAAATACCAAATTTTTATAATTATATCATTATTTTCACTTATAACAGTCTAATTATTGTTATTATATATATATATATATATATATATATAAATATATTAGAAAGGCGTTACATAAAAGTTATTAATGGGAAACCCTTTATATTCTATTCCTTGATAGTGATCGTGCTTTTTCCGTCCTACGTCTTTTTCTTCGTATTCTATTCGTTGTTTTCTTCTTTCAGGTTCTTATAACAAGTGAGCGTAGTGACAACGCGACCATTATTTCTTATACACAACCACCCTTCCCGATAAAAACCAATTATAGATTATTACAAACTCATTGATTTCAACTTTCGAACAAGGTCAACTTTGAAAAACATTTAAAGTAAGGTAAGCAATTTGAGTGGAACTATGTCTCCACCATCCACTTTTGTTGTTTCTAAATTTGGCAATTTTTTTCTCTCAAACACGGACCCACGATGCATTTTTCAACAAACAATATAATTGGAAATTATCTGAACGTTTCATTAGATTGTTGACTCGTATTCGTTTAAGAACACATGTAATATAATGAGGAAATTATAGATACTAATACAATTAGATCCGCTCTTCATAGACAAATTGTGAATATTGTAGAGTAAATTCATCATAAGTTGGATTTTGACACTTATAAGAATAATAAATTTTCTAAACTTTTGCATTAGTTAATAAACAATTCATTGGTTAATAATTTATATTAAAGTAGAAAATTTGGGAATAGAAAATATAGGGTAGTTGGCAAACTGTAAATTTGGAATAAAAATATCTGGTGTTTAACAGTGCAAACTAAAAGTTCTTAATAATGAATATGATGGAATAAAAAAACAGTGTAGTTTTTGTCAAAAATTAAAAAGTTTGATGGCAATTTAATTTTGTATTTTCAAGTTGATATGATTTTGTATAATACATGATTCAAACACCTCTTGCCCCCAACGCCCTAATACCCCATAAATCGTTCGAACCGTATTGGAACAATAATCAATTTTAGCAACTGTTTTTCTTTTGCATGTATTTTAGTTCGCATGTTTAAACCATCGAACAAATAAACATCAAAAGTATTAGTCATATTTGATACAGTTTATACTATAAAGACAATACCTTCAGATTAATTAATATAAGTTTTTTTATAGTTTTTTTAATTTATATTTTAGAAATAATATTTTCCAAAATGAATATAAAAATAACTTACAAATATATGATTAGTTTAAACCATATTTTAAAAATATATACATATCTATTATAACTAATAGTTTTTTTTTTTTTCAAGATTTAATGATTAAAAAAATCATAAAAAACAATAATTCTTCTGTTATATACGTATAGATTTAGTGGTAATTGTAGAAAGATCTTTATCTTTACTTTTATTTGTTAATTATTTTGTCAATATAACAAATTATTTTTGTTTATAAATGGCAATATTTGTGTTAATTAAATATTTTTAAATTTCTTTATTAGTCTTGTTTTTAAGTATTTGGTAAATAATTATGTACTAATGTTATTTTATATAATATTTATTTTAAGATAAATGAAGTGTATTAATATCATTTAATTATAGAGATGTTTCAACGTCCATTTTTAAGGTGTTTATTGAGAGTTGAAAATCAATATACAATAAATATTTTAAAAAAATAAAGTTATTTATATATCTATACTACCTTATAAACTAGATTTATCAAAAAAAATTAAAATAATTTTTAATGAACAAAGTACTATACATTTATACACAAAGTTTTAAAAGTCTTAAAAATAATTCATAATGCATTACGTACTACTATTTTATTCATTTAGTCTTAAAATCTCTTAATCTACAATTAAAATAACATATAGTATAAGTTACCAATGCATATTATTACTTTTTCTTTTCATGTTCTCAAGATACTTTTGACACCTTTCACTAATATATTCACCCTCTCATACCTCTATATCTTATCCTCATCCTCCAATGTGAGATTCAAAATGATATCCACTATGAGTCATTCATTCATCTCTCATTCAATTGCTCTAGAACTTTCGGTCTCGCTCTCGATCTCTTGATTATTTGTTCTTGGTGTAAATCGAATTTATTTGTGGAGTCGTTTAAATATGTTAGATTTTAAACTGCCATACAATTTTTTCATCGATAGATCAAATTGGAACCATAACTCTTATTTGTGGAGTCGTTTAAATACTTTCTGTAATTGGAACCATAACTCTTATTTATTCAAATTGTATTAATATTTATAGATCAAATGTAGCTTATATTATCATTAAATCTTCTCTAATAAAACTAGTGAAACTTTAAAATTGTTAAAATTCACGGCTCCCACAGTATTACACGAATACACAACTAGCAACTTAAAAAATTAACTTTTTTAATTCACTTTTCATCCAAATTTGATTGTTTTCAACTTGAGAATAACTTATGGGCTTTAGGTGTGGGTCAAATAAATGTTTGGACTTTGGAGAAACCACAAAGGCCCAATTCATTTTTATAGCCAACCAAGAACAATCGTGTATATAGTGTATAATTGTATAAATATGTGAGAGTTCGAATATGATAGTTGCAATGAGAAAGAAGTCGTAATTTTTTTAAAAATTGAGCTTTTTGTAAATTCTCGAGTCTTGAGTTAACTATCTAGCGGGCCACTGTGTATCCGATCTACTTCTCAAATGATACATTTAAAAATTCACGGTGTGAGACAATTAAAAAGTTACCGGTTACAAAGTTTTTCTTATTCAAACACAAATAACAAATTGCGACGTTATAACAGTAATTACAAATTAAGGGTAATTGCTAGATGGCGTCTTTTCCCCTCTTACTTATCGGGAGGGCATTCTTCTCTTATAGCCTTCACCTCCGGCTCGACCTGGAAATAGAGATGCGATATTTAGTATCAAAAATAGGTATTTCTTATATCTGAGAGAAAGGAGTGCATGAGGTTGTTTAGGGTTGTGTCGTGTAAACTTGTGATCCATTTTATTAAAATTTGTTTGGGTAGAAAACAAAAAATCGATAAAAGAACAAAAATAATCTTTATTTAACAAAAATTTCTAATGGTCATCAGAAGAAGAGACCAAATCCAGACGTCTTTACAAACCACGATGATCATCTTGTGATTTTTAAAACAATAGGATCAAAAAGTAATATCTTTGACAAACCATAGGGACTAAACTTGTAGATATTAACGGTCAGAAATTAATTGAAGCCCAAGCTTCAAAATTTGTTCGACAACAATCTAGATTGTTTGTCAAGAAAATAGTCAAAGTCAAGATTCCTCAATTTCTAATTATTTATTCATTGATTTGTTTTCCAAGTTTCGAATCTATCGGCAACGTTTACAAAGATTTTGACTTCCAAACGACCTAATCAACCGCTTAAGATGGGTTTAATCGTAAGAAATTTCTCGTTCATGGCGGGAACCTTGTTCGGAATCTATGTTGCTCAAAATTACGAAGTTCCAGATGTTAAAAACATCGTCAATGAAGCCCTAAAAAGGGCTAGGCAACTCGAGGATCGGTATCGTAAGTCTGATTAGATGACACCACACAAAGATTTCTTGAATCAAGAACAGAAGAAGAACAATTTTGGGTTTGTCATCTTTAATTTTTAACAGGGTTTGGGGTTCGATTGTTAACGGTGGTGATTAGAGCCTGGTTTAGGGTTAACCCATTGTAAGTTGAGAGGACTCGAATCCTGTGTCTTCAATCCTTTTTGTTTTGATTATTATAATACGATGAGAAGGTGAAATGCAAATGATTATTTTTGATTTCGATGTGTGCAGAAATTTGTTTTTTTCATTATTGTTTAATGTAATCACGTGTTTGCATTGTTTGGGCATTGATAATTGACGCCGCTGAATCGCCGGAGTTCCTCACCGGCATCCCTAATTGTGTAAAATCATTGCAATTCCGGTGGAATCATGCTTTTCTATATTTCAATTTTCATTTAGGACTTCAAAAATCTATGATTGTATCAAGTTTCTAGGTTTCTCTGCTGGGAAAACCTGAATTTTATTGTGGTTTGGCATTTAATACTTATTGATGATGATAATAGCTGCTGTAAGTAAATGATATGGTATTCAAGAATGGATGGAATAAATTTAGAAATAAGATACAATCGATATCTACTTACAACCTTTGTCCCAATGGCTTTGGATGACTAAAATCTAGACATAAATTGACTTAACAATTTAAGATATATGTCCATGTTGCAGGCTAATCCAGCTCTAACTCATTGCTGTAGTGAAATTAGCATATTCGGTCCGTACATAAACAGTATTTGCAACAATGCAATCACGAAAATGACAGGCGTTTATCTTGCTTCTAGTTGGGTGTTCTTGATTATATCTTTGTCAACAGAGGGTTATATACAAGTATAGAGTCTTTTGTATGCGTTTATTTCGCTTTCTTCTTGTAAATTATCCTTAATCTGATAATACTCAAAGCAAGAACACAAGCAAAAAGGGAGAAAAAGAAACCATCCATCCATTATAGGCTTTTATAACTATAATCTTGGCAGTGCTACCAGAAAAGCCGAAGAAATGAAGGGGTTGGCAGAGGATTGATTGCATCTTCGGATAACCCTTGGGAGATAAACTGTTGTTAATTAGTTTAAAGTCTACGGTCTCGGTTGACACTGAAGATTTGTTTATTTTAGCATCTATCAAGATCTGGCCAGATGAGATTCGTTGTATGCCTCTTTGATTAGTTAATCTTTTAGCCTAGCCGCCATGCTTATTCAATAAATCAACCAACTGCAGCTAACATGGAGGTGATAATATAATATAAAACTGTTATATAAGTTAAAGAACAGTGTATCTTGGCATCATTAATGATTTCATACATGTTTTCTGGTGTATTATATGTTCTAAATTGGTCAGCTGATGTAATCTACTCAT
The DNA here is from genome assembly GCF_001531365.2 of Cynara cardunculus var. scolymus. Lineage (NCBI taxonomy): Eukaryota > Viridiplantae > Streptophyta > Magnoliopsida > Asterales > Asteraceae > Cynara > Cynara cardunculus. The sequence goes on along the minus strand of NC_037538.1, from coordinate 10,263,888 downwards.
CTTTATTTGGCATATTCATCTTTTATGCTGACCGTTGACTGTTTCTAGTACTCTTCTATATGGGTATTCATGGGTATTCGTCACTTATAAAAAATTTATCAGTAGATGTTACTATTGAACCATGGTCAACATTGGGCTTTCCTGTCACAAACAACCGTTAATTCAAAATTGCTACACAGATTATACATAGATTCTTGGTGCATTATGGACTTGATATCTAACGTTTATAACCATAGATTATGCGGTTTTACTCGACTGATATGCATAGGTCAGATGGACTAGAGGCAGCTGTTTCTTGATCTGTTGAAGAAGAAGATAAAGAATGCAGTGAATCCATCTGCTTGCTCACTAGATGCCAATCGTCAATGTGCACAAGCTGCCCGTGATCTGAACCTTCTGGTCCTTTTCTGTCAAGAATTTCTAAAATCTTTTTGGTTTTTCCGAAAAGCAAAACTGCACTGCGGATGCTCTGGTCCCTTTCCTCGATCCTACTTTGATGGCATTTGCTGGAAATAACACGTTGCAAGTTCGTAAAAGCTGCTGCTAATATATTACAGATCATGAGCGATATCTTCTCAAATAATCTTTCGTTGGTTTCATGAGGTGCCAACAGGAGAGTTTTGCATATTCTGTACATGGAATTTGCTGCCAACACCTTGATGGGCCAACGGGATGGGGCTTCCTTTAAACATTCATCCATGAACATCATGTCTTTATTCGCAAACTCCATGAATTTTTCCTTCGAGATTTCAGCAAGTAGTTTGATGATTTCAGGTTCCGTCTCAGATTCTTGATTCGCTAGTTTGCAAAGATCAACATCTAACCATTTGTTATAGAGTTCGACTCCTGACCAAACTATTTCTGCTGTTTTCCTTACATGTTTCAGGTCTTTTTTGTCGAGATGATTTTCTATCTCATTGACATACTTGAGGCCTTCATCTACACCACACACTAATTGCTCAATTAGTTTTTCATCGATATTTGGAATTGCGATGGCGATGCTTGTTAATGTGACGATAGGGAGAGCCCAACAATTTGGAGGTTCGTTAGAACTCAAAGATGGAATTTTATCACTGTTGAAATCTTGTACTCCGGTGAATGAACTTAAAGAATCCAATTGATCCAGAAGTTTTATCAGATTTCGTGGCTTTTCTTTTTCGCCCATCCGAATCCAGTGAGCAGTTGCATCACAGTTGTTTTCTGTCATCAAATCGACCAGTCCTTCTTCTCCTTCAAGATAAATCACATAACGACGCAGACTCATATTTGGATTATGCTGCAATTCCATCTCCGAATCATTGCTGGAAACACTATTATCGCGATTCACGAACTTCTTTAACCTCAAGAATCGGCTGACAAAGAAGATGGAAACGAACCTGATCATCTTGCAACAAAAAACCAATCCTTTCTGCATCCAGATAAAGAAACGAAACATTTGAAACTTTACTCCATGAGCCAGTTTTCTCCACCGCCGGTTACGGATTCTTAAACCTAGCGGCTGCACCTGCCAAAAAAGCAACCTCTTTGTCCAATACCTCTCGATCACAAACTCTCGATTGCAGGCCCGTGATGCCTTTGTTGGACACCTGAAATTGATGGTCATGAACCATCTAAAAGCCGGTGAAATCGTGCCCACCCCAACTGCTACCGTTTGGCTTATGAGCACAAGGGTCGTTGACCATTTGTAATCAGATTCTCCAGTGCAAAATCTGAACGACCACGGCATGATTCGAGGTCTGAGTATAGATTCAGCTAAGATCAGCGTGTTGAAAAGACAAAACGCCCCTGAAGCCGAGCAAGGTGCAGACCGGCCGATCACAAACTGAGGACTCGAGGTATGCGCCATCATCCAATACTTCCCTAAATCTTGGCGTAGCCTCTCGGCTACCGGTAAATTTCTTTGAAGAAAACACACTTTATTGGCTTTCTTCAACTTCCTTTCATATGTTATATCCAAATAATACTTTGTGGTTGGAATAGCCAACGATAAAGAACACAAAATTGCAAGTAAAATAAGCATAAGAAGCATAATGAGAACATGCTCAATCCAAAACTCAAAAATCACACCTGTTCCCATTTGTATGCAGATATTTGTGATTGCAGTGATGACAAGAATCCCTAAAGCCACAATATTCATCAAAAGCTCAGTATCTTCCATGGTTCCCAAAGAAGGCAGTAAGTTCCCCATCACCATACATATGAAGGCGGAGCTGCTAACTTTAGCTAGCTGATCTTGGCGGCGTGGCATGGCGGCATTCAGATCGACGGAAAATTTGATTGCGATTGCAATAACAGTAAGAGTTGTGGCATTTAGGGTGAAGAATTTGCAAGGGAACCAGAATTTCTTGTATCTGAAGCCGTGAACGGAGTCTATGGCCATGGCCATGGCGGCGAACAGTGACGCTGCTGCTACGTAGATACCGATCCATGGCATGGGATCGTTGAATTTTGAATCATTCAGGGAGCCAACCGCCGTGCAGCCACTGTTGAACATATTTTCCGGTATGTTGCTGATGGAATCTGTTGGTTGGTGTTCACTTTGGGTATTAGTTCCAAATGAGTGGTCGTGTTGGCTTTTATTTACTAGCTTCCAGTCTTCAAAAGATTTCAGCAATTGATTTTGGTACACAAGATTCTTTTATTTCCATTATTGTATTTTTTGAGGTTATTAAATAAATGTTTTTATTAAACTGTAAATCATATCTTATCATATCATATCAACGTATATATTTCCAGGAGGCTTCTGGTTTACTTTGACCGGAGGAGGTTGGTTATACGATGACGTTTGTGCTCAGAACATCCACACTTGTATTATCACAGTCACAGCTGTATCACTCTTCCCTAATTATTAATAAGTTTTAGAGTAAATTATGAATTTGGTCCCTATGGTTTTGAATTTGTCTTGGATTTGGTCTCTACAATTTGTTTATTTTAAGATAGCCCCAGAATTTAGATTTTCGTAACACGTTGGTCCTTTCCACTAATAGTGGTTAACTCTCATTTGTTATGTGAGGGGCAATGTGGTCCTTTTACCAACTTTGCTTGTTTTCTTACAAAACTAAAAAATATTTTAAACCCTTCCAATTGACGCACCTCTATTTTAGAACCAGGAACCACAACCACCACCATCTATCTACCTTTTATCTTCTCCGGTCAAACATGTTTTTCCAATCAACTTCTTTGGCCATCAAACACCATAATATTCACATACCAAAAATTCAAATCCAAACCCCAATATCAAAATCAAACCCAAGCCCTAACCCTAATTACCAGAACTCAAAATCAAACATCCAAACCAATGTCAAATAATCATCACTAATCGAGAAAAAAAAAAAAAAAAGCAAGGACCAAACTTTGTTAAATTGGCTACACCTACATCTCGTACATAGGTGAAACCTTGCTAAACAAGGACGAAACCTTGTTACATATCATTTTTGGTTTGTAATCTTGGTTGAGTGGTGGGAAAGTGGAGACAAATGGGTTTTTATAGGCTTTCACCACCCAAAATCTATTCCATATGCCGGATACCCACAAATGCTCGTAAACATACAAGTCTCTGTCTCATCAATTGTTCTTTGCTTCTCTTCTAAAACACTTGCCCCACTCGTGTTCGAAACCATTTTCTTAGACTGTGGATTTGCATCTTTTGCTTCTTGAGTTTCATTAATTTCACGTTCGTTCTTCGTTAGAATCTCCATGCTGAAGTAATAATTTCCTATTGTATTTTTAGAAAGCGGCTCGATCATCTTGTTTCTTATGTTCATCTGATGGCAAACACCGGTTGGTTTGAAAGAGCCTGAACTATTCTTGGTAGCTGCTGCCACTGAACACTTGTAAAGTAGCCAATTCAAAACTTCGACACGAGTAGGGTTTGCGATGGGTCGTCCAGACTCCGCGGTCGTGGATTTGATGTTGTTTTTCATCTTGTTCATCTTTGAGTTGGGGAACACGAAACTCCTTGTGATAGAATGGTTTGATGACTCAATCGATAATCCCACAAAGTTCATGTTTATGTTTTCAAAAGGGAGGAAACCGCGGATCAATCGGAAATCCATGTTTCTACTCCACGGAGCAAAATCGTGTCATTTTAGTCCAATCGTCAAAAAAAGGAATGGGTCAAACTGGTTCCGTCTGCTACCTTGTGGGATAACGACATTGCCACCGCCATTCCTCCACATTCAAAATGGCTGACTTGAACAGCGAATGGGATCACTCGGTCGCTTCGAAGATCATGACCTTTACGGTTCCTACTGTGCCATATGGAAAGAATTGATCAAGATCTTCATGCAACGAGTTTTGGAGGAAATTTGAAAGCGTACCGTTAACAGATGCTTCAAGAAACTCAGCTCCCTCGTCGTTGCAATCTACATATGCCGATGCAATTTTGGCGTGCCTACCGGCAAAAGAGTAGTATTGTGTTAATGTTTGAGATAATGAGTTCTTAAGGTCAAGCGTTTTAGCATGAATGGCGGAGTTGGGGTAGAAAACAACCATCGGCATATATGTGTTGACGAAGATTTCATCGAGCAACGAAAGATTGCGAGGTTTGAGGTGAAAAGGGTGGGAGATTGATGATTTCTCTTGAGACGATAGGGTGAAGCTGCCTTCTTCTGCTGAATGTGACGAGCAGCCTGGTTATCATCGTCATCTTTACAAGAACGAAAAGGGTTTTGATTGACGATATGAGATATGTATGTTTTCATGTCTTATATATATAGCCATAAGTTGCATGACTTTGAAGTAGGGCGGCAATTAGTTTTCTATTTTCTTGCACATCCTAATATATTTTTTATTAACCCCAATATTCTTTTTATTAACCCGAATATTCTTCCGGCCATGCGAGACGACTAATTTCAAGACACATGCTTTGCAGGTAGTTGGGGATCACCGTATTTGAACCTCTGTGACCATATGTTAATTTTTGGAGTGAACCATACTGGAATCTTCCATTTTTTCTTTTTCTTCAACGGTGTTTTAGAGAGTGATACGGAGATTTCACATTATTTGTATATGGTATTAGAGTCAAGATCTACCATTCTAGGGACTCAACATTCTTACTGCAATAAAATTGGGTTTATAAGAAAAATGTCATATTAGTTATTTTATTAGGCGTTATTTGAAAAAGTGTTATATAAACATAAATGTCCTATAAAAAGAGATTTATAAGACGCTTTTTCGAAAATGTCTTATAAAATAGCTAGTGCGACATTTTGTATTAAAAATGTTTTAAAAAACTTGTTAAGACGTACAAAAACGTCATATAAATTAATTACAACTTCTTTATATAGAACACTTTATTTGTTAGTTTTATAAATTATGTCTTATAAAGTGATCTTTTGGGATGCTTATCTATTGTTGACGTTCTATAAATCCAAATTTGTTGTAGTATCTAGTTAGCTCTATCTCGACACTTTTGGACAATTTGTGGTCCATTTAACCTCTTTTTCTCCTCAAGCATTCCACATACTTAAGTAATATGTTAGTTGTAATCAATAATGATTTGTATTTAATATCTCTCTCACTCACTCTCTCTCTCACACACACACATACACACACATATATATATATATATATATATATATATTTGAGTGGTTGTATCATCTAAAAGTCATCTATGTATCACTGGACCGTCTCGAAAGAGACGGAGGACTCCATTAAATTAATGACTCCGTGTCAATAACAGTTATTCTACTATAGTTATATTTTTTAAGTTATAAAAAATACATTTATGCTTATCTTTAATAAAAAATATATGTATTTTAAACTCATCATTAATAATATATTTTACACATTTTATCTATTTTTTATTTTATTCTTTATCTTATTTTCATTTATACGTTATTATATTTCTCTCACTTATTTCTCTATTGTTTTGTACTTGTGTGTTTTATGTCGATTTGGAGATGAAAAGCTTAAGAAAATAAGACTAGAAAAAAATTAAATTAAACATATATTGTTTTTACATAATAACTTCAGTTGCATTTTTGATAACCAAGGTCGTGCCTATTAAGAGATGGTAATTAATTTAAAAATAATATATTTTTTTAAATAATAATTTAATAGAAGTTTCAATCATTTGTACTACAAGTTTACGGTGTCGTCACATATCCATCGATCATAACGAGATGGTAATTAATTGATCGATTACCAGAAAATCTTAATTAGATCATGACCTGATCGAATATTGAAAGATAGGAGTTTTCTGTGCTAACTAATCTAAGGACGATAAATGATTAAAAAAATAAAAATCAGGGTTTTATTTTGGATTTTTCTTGTGTTTATCAATTAGTTGCATGAAGAAATTTAAAATTTTAGATATGTTAGAAAATAAAAATAAGTGCTACATCTTGTAATGTTTATCTCGTATTTATTATATTTATCTACAGTTAGTTACACGAATTCAAACATAGAGTCTTCATAAGTTGTAAATCACCTTGTAATATTAATCTTTAAGTAATATGCATTAATAAGTAGTGCTTGATATATAAAAAATAATTTTTAAGAATTTAACATAAATGTTTTATAATATAGTATAAATTGTTGTCGTATCAATTGTTTTCCTTTGTTGAATAAGTCTATATAATATATAAACAAACTATCTTTTTAGGTAAAAACTTGATTACATCTAACGTCTTATATGAAACTTTTTTTTATTAACCTGGATATTCAACCCGCTATGCGAGCCGACTAATCCCAAAACGATCACCTGCTTTGCAGATAGTCCGGAGTCACCGCATTTGAACCTCAGTGGCCACAAGGGGATTTTTATTCCTCCTTGGATTTGAATCTGGGACCTCGTGGTACTTTGGAGCCAAGCTCAAACCAATCAAGCACCACCCTTGTGGTTTCTCATAGGAAACTTGCCTTCAAATACACTAATGTGAAGGGGTATTTTATGGCTCTGTCTACGACTGAGGTTAGCGGGAGGCTTAGGATCAAATTTGGACCTGTCTTTGTATTTGGGTCAAGTCATCTCAACGTTAACTCTTTACCAATTGAACTACATCAAAAGTATGAAAAATACATTAAAATTAACCATCTTAAATACACAATAAAATTAAATAAGAATTACATATTTAGACATACTAAATGTATAAAAAATACAATAAAATTACTCTGTGAAATTATTTATCAGGAAATTTACGCAAAACAATTTTACAAAAGGAATTTCATCTTTTAGCTATTTTAAAAACCCATTTCTTTAAATAGCCGAAATTTACAAAAAACTTAAACGTTGAAAATGATTTTTTACGTAAAGTTTATTTTCTGGTAAAAAATAAAAATAAAAATAAGTTAAAAAATAATTTTATACAAAAAACTTTATATAGAAAAAGATTTTATGTGTAAAGTTTATTTTCAAATAAAAAAAAGTTAAAAAATGAGTTCATATTACAAAAAAAAAACCTATACGTAAAGTTCCCTTTTTTAAGTAAAGTTCAATTTTTAAATTTTCCTTCCTAAAAATAAACTTTACATAAAAAAATCATTTTTCTGCATAATTTTTTTTAAACTTTAGCTTTCATAAAATAACTTTATAAAATGGTTAAAAATTATTTTATAAAATGATTATTTAAGCAAATTTCCTTGTTTATCTCTCATCCGATTTTATGGATTTCATCATGTGACGTCAAAGGCCCATTTGAATAGAAAAAATAAAACTTGGGCTCACTTGAATAGAAAAAATAAAACTTGAGATCATGTGAGATTATAATATTTTTGTGAAATTTGTGAGACCATTTTTTTACATTAGAAATTTAATAACAAAAAATTATGAAAGTAACATTTATAGCATTTTTATTATGAATGTTCGTATTTTTTTACCTTCGCAATATTTTGCTGTGAAGTTTTAATTGTAAAAGATATGGTCTCACGTGAAACCCAACTCTAGCAAAGAAAAAAGAGCCATTTTCTCCGTTTGTATTATAGCATTGCAACTATTAACGCTGTTATTAGACCCGTTATTATTCATCAATATATTGTAACAGAAAATTAATTAAAAAAAAAATCTAGTTTATTAAACAAGTAATATCATATAAATTAAAATTTTCATAAACTAATTCAAATCAACCTTAGAGATCGGCGGTCTATTCTACGTGGAAGCTACGCCTTTACTGATTCATAGCCGGCAGCCGCACCGCCGCTAAAATATTTATCGAATAGTAGAGGGAACCCAACCCCCCTCAAACCACCTTTTAAGCTACAAAACCAATAAATAGTTTTTTTGCATCACATGTTTGTTTTTTCTTTTTCTTTTAAAGATTTACATTTAAATCGGGTTATCTGCATCTCGGTTAATTTTATGGGTTCTTAACAACAACTAGATTGGAGACGGGTCAAACTGGTAACTTTTGAAGAGGAGCTACAGATAAAGCTAATTGTGTAGATTAATATGTTTGTGTGAAACGGGAGCAGAGGTTCTCATGGATTGAGTTGATCATGTTGAACGCATTAATTTGAACAAATCAATCTAATGTTGGTGGTTTAAAAAAATTCAATTCAACCCAACTCATTCGATTTGATCGGGTTGTGCTTAAACAAAGTAAAATCAACATTCGAAACACAAAAATAAAGGAAACCTTCCATGGAAATGCGGTCAATCATTCAAGAGAATATACGAGTTCATCAAATATTTATACATTACATAACTTTCCTATAATGTCCTCTTATGAGTTTCATTGCTCGTTCTTGCCGAGTCGTTTTTAGTAACCTATACATATTTAAAAAAAAATACAAAAAAATAGAGAAGTTGCTAAAAAATTAATTTGGTTATCGGGTTGGCCGAGTTCCTTTGGATCTTATCCAATTTCAATTCAATAGATTCGGTTTGCCCTAATTCTATATCAATTATAAGGCGGGTTACATCGGGTTGACTTTTTTTTCAGGGTTTTCCAAGTTGAGTTAGCCAGGTTGGTCCGGTTGATCAGTTTTTTGAGCACTCCTAATTGGAGGGTTTTTGTCTAGGAGGAATTTTTTATAAATGGAAGAAGTACGTTTTTAATTGGAAGAGACATATTTGGAAAAACTTGGCTTTCTACATAAAGTCATCCTAAAAGCTTACCGAATAAGTTACTTTTGATATCATTAAATCATATCAAACGATCATGTATAATTGACTGAATAAGTTGTGAGTCTCATTATAAGTCCATTAAACGGCTAACACAAAGGCCCTAAGACTTATTTTCGGTAAACTAACCTCGAAATGTTAGCTAATTCTTAATTGTTGTCGGTTTCCATTATAAATGACGATCTTCTTAAACGAACCATAATGGTTTAATTTACGTAATAAATTCTGTTGAAGAAAACAAATAAACATCTTCTCAAATATCATGTTCTCTCCTTGTCGACCGATTATTAAAAACACACGATCAAAATAAAGAAAATGAAAACATATATTAAATGAAATAATTATGTCTTTACATGATTGATATCAAGAAGACATAGCACTTTGGAACAAGAAATTTTTATTAATTAAGTCGTGATATAAGTCTAATTCTAGTTGAATAGAAAAAAATTGGAGCATGAAATCTGATTTTTATGAGATTTGAGGACGTATGAGCCATTTGATTTGTTTCTTTTTATCTCATTGAACCTTAACAACAAAAAACACCAAATTTCACGAGATCATGTCATGATCCGAAACCTCATCAAATTATTCTCTACTAAAGCCCTTAAAAAGGGAAAGTAGGTTCTAACATATATCGAAGAGAAATGGTCTAAGTCTAGCCACGTGGGACTCCAAACACAATGTACCCCCTCCAATGGATGTAGACGAACGAAGACTATCCCACAGAGTCGAGTCCTTAAAGTGGGAATCTTGACGCTGATACCATGTGAGAACTGAGAACATGTAGAACCTCTAAAAAGAACCATTAAGGAGAGAGAAATTTTTGATACATGTATGAAGGAAAAATTGTTTAAATCTAGCCAATACGAGATTTTCAACCCACTAAACTACATGAAAAAAAAAATCGAACATTCACATGAAAAACATTACGAATCTTCACAAGAAAAACACACTGAACCTTCTTTCACAAACGGTCTCATGAAAGTGACTCGTTTCAGCGAAACCTAACTCTTAACAAACATAAGGTCATCGTAATCCTTTTGTCAAAGGGTCATAGTGTTACGTTGGTTGGAGTAACGTTATTAATTGCTTGCCAACTACAGCCTTCCCTATTTAAATAGAAACATTTGTAGCTTTAAAAGGTCTGACACCGATGCAAACTTAAACGTCTTAAAAGGCTAGAGGATCGTTTCGACGTGCAAACCGTCCTCGTGCTATGCGTCTTTCTGAGCTGTTATTCACCATGCTAGAAAGAATAACTCAAAATTGAACCTAAAACTAAAATCCATTTTTATTGAATACAAATGTAAAGATGGAATACAACACAACACATACTCATCCTAATGCTTGTGGGTTCGCATAAGTTGAAGCTAAAATTATTAATGCGTTTTCAAGACCAAAATCTAAAAATGAAGCATCACAGGGACCAAATCCGGCCACCGGAGTTCTCAAAATGACGACACCATCATCGGTTAACACAATCAAATTATTTGGAAAGTAATGCAAAGAAATCAGCAAAATGCCAACAACGTAGGGTCATTTTGAAATATGTCCATATCTCGTCTTTCCAAAGACACAAGCGCCTCGACGCCATCCTCATTGGGACTTGCCATAAAGATGGTGACATTCTTTTGAGTTCCGGCAACGGTTACTTTCACCGGCGTCCCCCAACCGAAATCAATCCCGTATGCAGGAAACCTATTTAAGAAAGAATATATGTAATACTCGTCAAGAGTTTTTAACCTTTCCATCATACCACTTTCTGAATACGTCTCTGCTATCATTCCCATCATGCTTTCTATATCTCTTATACCTCGCACTTCCGTCTTTCTTCTCCGGAGTTCACCGATGATCGCATTTGGTGTCATTTCACTTTCGTTGCTCGTCGGAAAATCCAGCATCTGGTAGATATTTCCGATGGTTGTATCAGGCAACGGTTCGTTGAAACTGTTTCTCATATTAATTATTTGGCCCAACCCGGTTGGCTTGAAAGTTCCTGAGTTCG